>NC_031981.2:19728612-19981112 GCF_001858045.2 Oreochromis niloticus
TTACGTAGACAGCTACTTCCGTGCAACTGATCTAAGGTGCGGTAGGCTGAAGACAGCTTCAGCAGTCCGTTTGTTGGAAAAAGAAAAGAAAAAAAAAAAAAAAGTAACACGATCGCACTGCATTTTCTTGTTAGTAACCGTAACGGCGTTGTAACAACAGAAATAGTAATTAGTTAAATTACTCGTTACTGAAAAAAGTAACGCCGTTATTCCCATCACTAGCGATGACCATGTGCCACAGTGATTTATCTGATATACAGACCTGCACGCTGTTGTAAGCAACCACACATTTAACGCTTACAATCAGTGTATAAGCTGCTTAATTAGACCTCAGTTTAGTTCATAATGAGAAATTGGATGAGTGATTGAGGTGATTCAGGACTCTGCTTGGTCCATTTACTGTTTCCTCTACCTGTGGCAGGTATTCAAGTGCGTTATAACTGAATCAGGCTTTCAGTTTTGTTTTTTTTGGCCGATTTCAGGATGCAACACCTGAAACTGCACCTGCTACCAGCTGTTATCTCCCCAGTACTGATCTGTGTGGACTGTGTCTAGGATTTAGGAGACTGGAACAAACATTGTTCAAATATCTCTAAAAGTAAAACCCTGGTTAACTTTAAAAGGTCACAATTTAGTGATTAAAAGTGGAAAATTACAGTCAGCTCTTTCCCTGTACAGGTGTTCTGGGTCAGTTCCTGTAAAACATGTCCAGCTGCGGGAAAAGTAGGTTTCCGTGATTAAAAAGGTCACAGATACACAGCAGGGGTCATAAATGATCCCAGTCAATCACAGGAATGTTAAGCAGCAGCATAGTATTGACTTCCTACATTGTCTGTTTCCTGTAGTACATTTTGTATACTGAAAAACACACTGAAGTTGTTTTCTCCTCGTGGCTACAATTAGATTTAAAAGACAAAAGATGGACTTTCAGATGAAGTCGAAGGGACGTGCTCATTTCTAAGAACAGAGTCATTAAAAGGTCATAATGGCAGGAAGGACGCGCACTTCAAGTTCTTTATGGGGAAACCTTTTCTGCACAAACCTTTTCTATACTGAAAAGTGTTTGAGCATTTAAAATCTGTGACATTTGAAAATCTGTGACGGGAGAAGTCTTGACCAAGTGCGCAGAGGAAAGCTGTACAGATCATTATGAGATTAACAAAAATGACGACTCACAACATATGCAGAATTAAAACAAGTCTGAGCTGCTCAAATCTTTGGGCGGAAAGAAAACGCACTGTGTCATTTCCCACGCTTTAAATCGTCCTCGGTGTCACACACAAACACGCATGGACAACTTTTGGGTGCATGAGTGCGAAGTGACGTTCAGGCCGGTTTAACAACAAACAAAAGCCTGCTGATGGCGATACTGCCCGAGGTGAAACAAAACAAAACTCAGTTTTTGGACTCTGCGTTTGCTGTTGAGACATCTGCCCTCATGTAGTAAAGAGTGAATAGAGGCCAAAAACACAGCATGTCTGACTCTCCCACCGGCAGAGTCAGACATTTGGTTCTGGGTCTCACAACTTCCAGGAGAGTGTGTGCAAATCAGTACCGAGAACTGGGAACCGTCCTTTGTCAGGTGAGTGGGCGTGCAGCACAAGAGCGTTTCACCTGCCATATCAGTGGAACAAAAAAAAAAAAAACCAAACAAAAAAACCCCACACCCAAACAAAGTCATTGTTTTCTTTGGGAGGCGTTGGCGACGGTTGCAGGGGATCATCACAGCACATACATGCAGAGAGACTTTCTGTTAGGAGAAAACCTGCAGAGCAACATGCTATCAGAGACGAACCCGCCCCAGGGAGCAGCGGAAAGAAAGGCCGAAGCCTTTATGAACTATAAACTACGTCAGGAATTCATCCCAACTTATTCTTTCTCACATTTACCACACGATTTCCTCAGGGATTAATAAAGTATTCCGATTCTGATTTAGAGCCTTTTTAACCTCAACCCACAGAGGCAGACAAGTGGGGCCCTCTCAGCTCTGTTAATGTAATGGGAAACTGCTGAAGTCCGTTCACGTGTTATTGTCACACAGTTTTGTCCTTTTTATGAGTGATTTCACGACATGCACAACTTAACCTTTAAGTGCCTTTCAAGGCTAACGTTGCCTGTTAATTATTTACCATGACTCCACCACAATGGGAAAAACGAGCAGCTCAGAAAAACCCAACAAAGATTAAGATTAGAGATCCCAGTGACAGGGTGCATGCACACAGGTTAATCTTGGCCTCGGAGTATTAGTGCTGAAATATTATAGAAAAGAAAAAAAAGAAAAAAAAAAAAAAACAGATACAAACATCGGTATCATATCAAATTGATATGTGCTGGATCTATGCACTGACATTTTTGTCAATGAAGAAAAACGAGTCAAACATATTCTAGACAAACAAGATCCATCCAGAGTTACTGAAGTTACGCAGAAGGGCGGGAGGAATTTGGAAGTCCGCCAATCAGAAGTATTTTCTCATAAAAGCACGACAAAATGTCAACGCGTGGGAGGAGGAGAAGAGAGACGTGTGAACACATTTCTCAATGTCAAAGAGAAGAAGACTAAACCGTGTGGAGCAACTCTCATCAGTAAAAACACGACAGATTTCTACACTTTAGATTTAGTCAACAGGGTATTTTGTCAGAGGTAAAACCAGCGAGTACGTCATGATTGGGCATGTTCCCAAAAGCGAGGAATGAGGGTGGTTAATTCCTCAGCACTGATTCACAGTTGGAGACTCATCGTCTGCCACAGCAGTGTGGCTACTAGTAACCACAGAGCTTTGCAATGTCATTTGACCACCGAAACTGTAAACACCTCCCTCAGTGAGGTCTCCAAGACGCTGCTTCAAGTGGACTAACAAGTCATATCCGATGGTAACCCACACCCAAACTTCCAGTTATTTAATTTTTTTTTTAAAAATTATTCTGGAAACAATGAAGCTCTTCACATAAACAGGAAGCAACATTTTAAAATGACACAGTACAGTTCCTCTTTTTTACTTGTTCAAACATCCCAACAAAAGGTGACATTTGGACTGATTTGTACAAATGTTGTCTCTGAACTCAATTAAGAATTAAATCAGATTCAGAAAGTGCTCGCAGAGAATCTGCTGGATTTGTGGCAAGGATAATAGAGGAAGGACACAAAACAGGCCTCACAGACACAGAACCCAGAGGAGAGCCAGCTGTGTGGCTGTTTTGCATTTGGATCTTCCTTTAGTTCATCTCTGTGGTCATTCAGGATGTTCTGAATCTCATTCTAATCATTTTTTACCTAATTCTTACCTTATTCAATCTATGAGATGGAAAAAAACAAATCCAAAAGAGAGTGGTCACCCATTTTGTGGTACCATATCTGTGCTTTACTTGACCGTTAACCATGGGTGGCTTATTAGATTTCCTTCGAAATGTTCAGTTCTAGCGGCAGGTTTACTGACAGCTGCTTTAATAATAATAATAATAATAATAATAATAATAATAAATACAAGCATTCTCCTTGTTTGAGTTATGAAAAATACATAAAACATTAATAAAGCTCAACACTAATGCCACTCGGCTCTGTGCCTCTGGTCGGTGCTGAGTGCTGCAGTAATGCTTCCTGAGGGCTGGTCTGCAGTGGTTTCTGTGGCTGAGTGCTTTACAGACAGACCTTAAAAGTTCCTTGAAGAACAAGGCGGAGTGGTGTTTGAGCCAATAGGTGGTGAGAGAGGATCTTTCTTTGTTGTTTCTCACAGCAGAGCACAATATGAAGACCAGCATTAAATGAGCTCCACAGAAAATAAGAGGCCTGCTCCACCCTCACCACCATCATTAGGTAAACACATCACGTCCGCTGAGTGGCTGTAATTAAGTTGGGATCGATTTGACTTCAGTTCTGGGAATCTGAGAGAAGACCTGAAAATAACCACAGCAGGCTGCAGGAGGAAACCTTTCAAACAGGACGCACTGCTTGATGAGGATTACAAGATGCCAGAGGCTACATGCATGAGTTTATGACAGAATGTTTAAACCTGCAAATACGCAAATACACACACACACAAATGTTTCAGTGTACATCACACAGCCCGCGGAGGTGAACATGATAACGTGCTTCTGCTTGTTCTGACTGGCTGTGCTCCAACAATGACATATCTGACTCTTCAGGCTGTAACAACAGAAATGACTTCAAAACTGGGCCACTTGGCCAGACGGATACAAGTGCAGATCATCATGTACAGCATATGAAGCCAGCTTTATGAGCACTGTCATCATCTTACACCAGAATCTAAAAACTCTGAGATTTCACTGAAACTACGGTCTGCTGACACGCCTGAAGTGACACAGAAGAGAATAAGACTAGCATTCATTTATTTTACACCAGTTTAATATGCGTGATCTTCAAACTGGCGACAAAATGAAATCGTCAACAGCCTTGGCTTTCATCATCAAACAAAGATCGGTTTAAAAAACAAAAACACCGCTTAGCCATTGAAGTCACTGAAGAAGTTTCTCAGATCTGGATTCTCTCTGAAGGCCACCAGGTGGCGACAGCTGTGGTTTCAAAAAGACTTCGAGCGCTGTAAAAGTTTATAGGAAACCTGAGTTTTTGACCAGACTTCTGTGAAAACTTTACTGCTGAGTTTATCTTCACGGTGATGCTGAAGAAAAAGTCTGTTTTGTAAATCTTGATCACGTCATGGTTGAAAAATTACGATTATTTGTGCTGTTCTCATTGGCTAACAGTGTAATTAGCTTCACAATTACGGAGTCAGACTTAGACTAAATTTTACGTTTCTAGCACACTAGTGTTTGTAGTTCTGGCTCGGACAGGGGAAAAAAACAAAAAAAACAAAAAACTCTTGCCTTGTACAAATACGTGAAGTCAGAAAAAAAAAAAAATCCTTCCTGGTCTTAAAGTCTTTAAACTTTGTAGTGGGAGCAGCTAGTCAAATACTTCAGCGCCAAAGCTGATAAAGGCCTTTCATTCTTCCACCTACAAAAACAGAGATAATGTACGTTTCCTGGCACCACCAGGTTGGTGTTGAGCAACAACAAAAATTACTCAGTCAAGCTACATGTTGGGCTCCTAGCAGCACAGAATCTGTGGGATGGAGCAAACATTGTTTGGAAAATATGCAAACAGTGGTTTTTGGAAAGACTTCAGAGAAACTCCAAAGACCTACACACAGCAATGTTTAAAAACAAAAAAACAAACAAAAAAAACATTTAAATCCATGGACCATCATGCTGGATTGCTCAACTCAGGGGCGGAGTGGACAGCCACGCCCAGAAACCAAACAAATACCTGTTTGTGGAGCAAGAAAAAATCTGATACAACCTGTTTTACTCAATTGACGGAAAGAAAGGGAGGTCAGGACACACAAAGAATGCAGAAAAGGGAAAGACTGGGGGTTAAAGAGACCAAATTTAAGAAAAATCTTAATGAAGTTAGAAAAAGTAGAAATAAATTGGAAATAAATAAATAGATAAATAATAACTTTAGTACTGAAAGTTGCATCACAGCTTCCTAAACCAGCGTGCCACAACTACTGTGCCAGTTGTCAAACTGATTTAGAGACGAGACACAAATCAAATAAACTGAGCGCTTCAACCACAAGTCAAATAAAACCGGCAGTTTTGCAAACTTTTAAATCAGACTCAGTTGAAATCTGGTGAACAGCTTCAAAAACTCAGACGCCACCTGTATACACCTGCCCAATCCATCACCTGTGAATAAACTGTAAGAACCCAAGTTGTCTTAAATACTCACCCAAAAAAGAAGGTTGAAGAAGAAGAGAAGGTATTTGACACACTTGTTAACAGCCATGGTTTTTGCCTCGCTTCACGTCGACCGCCTGCTTCAGAGGACTCGAGCTTCCTGCACAGTGAACACACACAAACACACACAGTCCGTCAGGCCAGTAAACACACCAGCCTGCCCTACTGTTTCCACCCATTCAGGGTGCGTCCCTCACTGCACCCTCCTCCTCCTGCTTCCACATCTCCTCTCTCTTTTCCTCTTTTTTTTTTTTAATATTTTCATTTTCCCTGCAGGATTCCCTCATTTTTTTTTCCCCCACCAGTTTACTATAAGCAGATAAAATTAAGATCAACATATGGAAAGATGTTTAAACTCACTGCTCGGCTGGGACGAGAATCTGAATGATACTTCAATAACTATAGAGGAGGATAAACAAACTGTTTCACTTTAGCGTCTGATAAGTCAACTGCTGTTGGATGGATGGATGGATGGATGGGTTCAAACATTCACATCCATCTGGATCAGTTTTATACTTGTAAAGCAGCATCAGATGATCTGAATGATCATCTGCCTGACACCAGCAAAACCAGCAACGTAAATCTGACTGAGAAGCCACTAAGCCAAAGTTCCAGCAAGATTAATGGGATTAGTTTAAGCATGAGAAGTTTATTTAGTCTTAAATAACCTGTAAAACAAAGCCAGAAAATCCTGATTAGGTGGCTTTCAGTTGCAGGGATAATACACTGGGTGTTTTTGTTTCCAGCTGCAAGACTTTTTTTTTTTTTTTTTTTTTTTTGGTGGGTGGGTAAGGAAAGAGACAACCTAGCTTCTCTGGGGTTTCCACCTTTTACCAAGCTTAGAGGCTGCCTGGTACATTTTCACTCAAACATAAACTCCTGAACCTTCACAAAGTCATTTCCCTATCAGCGGAGACTGGTTTCAGGGTAAAATCAGATTACCAAACCACAGTTTAGACCCCGGTTCTTTTATACATAGATGAAGACACAAAGCGTCAAAAACTTGGACACCAGGCCACCATATTGAAAAGAAAATTATTTCAGGTTCTTGTTTCATGTGTTTGTGCACCCGAATTTCTGCATAGTGTTCTTCCTGGTTCCTCTATCACACATCCCATAATAAATGAGAACAAAGCAGCAAGCTGCAGATAACATCTCGGTGTAAACCAGCAGATGACAGATTAATCATTCACATTACCTTCTGTTTCCGTTCTGTCATTCATTCATTCACCCACTCAGGCCTCTCCCAGCTCCGCTCTATTCCCCAGCCTTTCACTCCTCACCTGTTCCCAGTTTCCCAATCAGTGCACCTGCCTCCTTGTACCTGATTACCTCTCCAGTACCTCCAGCATTTCTCCACTCACTGTCGGGTTTTCTGTTCTGCCCTAGTGAGTTTTTCTCTCTCTGGTTTTGACCTAACACACACACAGAGGTACACCTTATTTTCTCACTCATCTCAGAATCAGCCACCTTATGTGTCAGTAGATTATTACACATGTTATCATCACAAGTATTTTAACCTTTTACTGTAATTTAGAAACAAGATCCGAATCATTCGAGCTCTCCCGTGATTTTCAGCAGCTCTTTGGGCTTTTACCAAACATCAGGTTAAGTTAAAAGTAGAATGAAAACAAAGTCCCCCGGTGAAAAATGGAGACTTTGGATAAAACCGCCTCATGGTCACTGTTTCACCAGTTAGAGAGGTGAGGCTGACATGGTTTAAACATAATAGTGGATATACTTGGCAAAGGATGATGAGGATGAAGCTGTCAGGCAGGAGGAAAAGAGGAAGACCCCAGAGGAGGTTCATGCAGAGGGTAAGATTCTAGCAACAGGCTGAGATGGAGCCAGATGATCTGTGGTGGTGACCCCTAAAAGAAGCAGTGGAAAATAGAAGAAGACAACAAACTAATGGCCTCTCAGACTGGTATTAATTTCCAGCAGACAGTGTAAAAATTAATTAATTACAATCACCTTCACTTTATATTACTATAGTATAAACTACTATAACTATAAATACTGAAAAAAACACAAAAATAAAGAGCTTCCTCAATATATGCAAACATATACTTGTTTGCATATATTTGTATATACTGTTGGTGTTAGAATGAAAACGCCAACAGTCGAAACATATTTAAAGTCTTTATCAAACCAGTTGATTCCTTTAAAAGAAGGGCATTCAATATGTAGTGAATAATTAGCCTATTTTAATCTTATAGAGTATGAATGAATTAAATAAAAACTTCACAGAGTTGTTGAGAAGTTCTGTCAGTAAAACGTGTTTGTAAGTCGCCATCTATCGGCAGCTGTATGAAAATGCAGCAGAGTGAGTGCACACCTGTGTAACTGCAGCTCCCCCTTCACTGTCTGTGAGCTCACAGATACCCTCACAGCTGTGAGACTGCAGTCAGGCAGGTGTTTGACTGCTAACAGCCGTTTGCATGTGTCTGGTCATTGTTTCATTTTGTAATATCACTTCCTTCTTGTTTTTTAATGTTTAAATGTCTCTCCTCGATCTCGGAGTTAATTGTCTTTTTCCTCTCGTTGTCACTTCCTGTTTTATTCTGGTAGACTGCTGCTGATTTGGCTCGTCGTCTTTCTTGTTCCCGCTTCCCCCCCCCCCGGATCGTTTTTGCCCTTTTCCCCGTTAGTCCTTCATGATACAGATGATGATAAAATCATTTAAAGTTTTAGTCAAAAATCCCCAAGTACTTTTTTTTTTTTAAACAGAGGAAGGGATTTTCTAAACTAGCATAAATTATTTCAGAATTATTTCAGGAAAAAAGATGTCAGTATTATTAGCCCTCTATTTTTGAATCACAAATCACTGCTGTGCAATGATGCTTTAACTTTGTAATGCTCAAACTTGTAAAATCAAGCTAAAACGGAAGGTTCTGAGGATCAGGGGCTGATCTAGAAGGGTGACATGGGGTGGCAAGTGCCACCCTAAAATCATCCCTTGCTACCCCAAGTGCCACCCTAGTTTTGCATATAACAGTCTTGTTTATTAAAATAAGATAGCATTAACACTTTGAGCGTAGTTACAGTTAACAGTGAATATAAATGCTAAAACTGAATATATTGCATAGTGTTCCCCCCCTCCACCATTAACAAATGGTTCAGGCCATAGTGCAAACCGGTGTTTTTTTTTCTTGTTTTCAGTAGTAAGCCAGAGCACATTTTGAACAACATCCATGGGAATTTCAGATTTCGCACAGGTGGTTGGTTGTTACACTCTGGAAATGGAATGAAGGTTAGTGTTATTAACCCTCTGGGACACGCTGCACCTTCAAATCACATGACTGATTTAAGCTGACGCAGCAACAAGCTGCAGCCACGTTGACTCGGTTTTTCAACTCATAGTGAAAGTTCGGACTTCAGAGTATACACCGGTTTTTAAATTTTAATTACAGGCCAGTAAATCCAGAGTTATGTTAAAAATATATATATAAGCCATGCTTTTTTCTAAATACGGTGTGTGTGTGTTTTAAAGCGTTTTCTAAAGACAGCGTGAAAACAGTAAAGAAAGAAAAAAAGGCACCTCTTTCCTATCGGTGGAAAAATGTACCATGTCGACCAATTTTTTTTAAAAAAAAGTCAGGTAGGATTAGGTTGTTTCGGAAGAGGGCAGAGTTCTGGGAGTGACGGTAACGGCAGAGAGACAGAGTGAGAGAGATCTCCAAAAGTTGAATCTGTTCATCTGGACGTAGCGTTTTGTGGGAGAAACGTTTCGTCACTCATCCAAGTGACTTCTTCAGTCTCAGCTGACTGCAGGTTTCCCCAAACCTGGATGATTGAGAATGCATCAAGAAGAGTGAGAGAGAGTTTAGATGTGGGAGATTTGTGACGTTTAGCGTGGAGTTAGTGTAGTTAGTCTGTCGTGTAGTCGTTGTTTTGTTTTGTGTGTCATTGAGGGGACTAAAGAATGTCACAAGCACATTTGCAAAGTAAACACTCTCACCAAGTAGCAGCGGAGTGATACACCTGTTGTCAGGCCTGCAGGTTTATCCCTCTGTCTTTTTCTTTTAACTGACACACATAATTTGTGGGGCATCTTATTGCGACACCTGATTGTTCTCTCATTTTAGTTTTAGCAATATTTTTAAATGGTTGTACGATTTTTTTTTTTTTTAAACGGCAGGTGTATTGACTGCATTTTTAGATAAATAGTTGTATATGCTTACAAAATGTGTGCATAAGTTTTCATAAGTTTATATTTGCATTTCAAGTTATGAAAATAATAATTGACTCAACATGTCTGTGTTTTTTTTACAGTAGAAAAATACTACTGGGATTTTACTTTTTTTGTGTGATTTCAGATCAGTAATACTAAGTCTGTCAATGAAAAAACAACTAAATTCAGACACGTGAGGTTGAGCCGCAACAAATGAACCCAAACAAGGCAAGGGGAAAAAATAAAATGAAACAATTTGAGGGTGAAATACAAATGTAAAATCAAAAGGAGTCAAAAATGGCCGGTTATATTTTGGACCTCAGAGGGTTAATCCAACAAACCATGAAAAATTAGGTTTAAATTTTTGTTCATGACGGTGCAGATTTCTGACATTTTGTGTAATTTAAGCATGTAACAATTTGATTTTTTTTTGCTAACAAAAAACAGTGTGAAACTTAAGTTGAACTTGTGTTTGTAAATGAACCACCCCATGTTGTGATGTTATTGGGCTACATATTTATTTATTATACAGGATATACAGTACATAAAATTAAAACTCACATGTTTTATGTAACTAAAGTGTTTAATTATGTGGGCTACAGAAAATAATTAAGTTATAGACTATATTTTTATGAAAAGCGTGTATACTTACTGCATTTCAATCATTTTAACCATATGTAACCACCTGCATATGTGTTTGAAAAAAAGGCTTTGGTTTTGCCACTCCATTTGATTTCTTTGCCACCCTAAGAAAATTTCTGTAGATCTGCCCCTGCTGAGGATTCTTTTAAAATAAAAACTTACACGAGGGTTTGACCTGTTACTAAGAAGGCATCGATGCTATAACAAAAGACGTCAGTTTAGACTTGAATTAAAAGAATAGATGCTCATACAGGAGGAGATTGATATCTAATTGTCAGGAACTGGAGTGAGAAGTGTCATTCAAAGAGGGCCACACAGTACAGAACAAACCTGGCAGATGTAGGATGCGAAAAAATTTAAAGACCCTGGAAAGAAAACAAGTGAGAGACATCTAAAGACTTCAGAACAACTGCCCAGACACTTGTGAAGGAGTTGCTAATGAAAACAATCACTCAGACTCTGCACAGGCATGAACTGTGAGGTCGCAGACCAAGAAAAACTCCACTTTTGCAGAAGAGACTAAAGTGTGCTAAGGACAACCTGGAGACAGATTATTCACGTTAGAAGTGAGTACCTTAGTCAGATGAGATGAAACTAGAGCTCTTTGGTCACAGAGACGCAGCTTATGTTGTTTTTAAAGAGAAAAGTGAGAGAAGTACAACCCGAAGAAGAGCGTCACCACATTGAACCACGGTGGTGGGAATACTGTGAACGTTACTGACTGACCTCCACAAAGCCCTCACTGAAAATGTGTGAGGTGAACTGAAGACCAAGGTCCATACCAGAAGGCCATCAAATCTGAAGGAATTGGAGAGATTCACAGGGGGGCGTGTGAGACTTGTTTCTGTGTGTAAAAAAAAATAAAAAAAATAAATAAATAAATAATGTGAGCATTTAAAATAAAACTAGGATGTTTGAAAAATCGGTGAACCTCTCTGGATCAGCTCTCCACTTCTCTGCCTTCTTGAGTCTCTGAGTCGGTGCTGGTTTTTCTTTGCCAGTTTTGCCTCAGTTTTGTTTTTCCCATCGTTTATTCAGCAATGATCTTCTGAACCCTTCATCCACCCCAACCTTCTCCCTTTTGCTGAAGGTCCGTCTAAGTGTTCTCCAAAGTTTGGCTGGAGATGATATACATTGTCAAAAGAACTGGGGGTCATTTTAAGCTTTATTCTTTAATGAAATATTAAATGTTTCATTCTTTGTCTTCTCACTGAGTGTTTTCTTATTTTTAGAAAAGATCTGCTGGATTTAGCGGGTGTTCCCCATGTGCTCACATGCTGTCCGTCCTGTTCCTGCACTCTTATAGTGCAGTCTGGTCTGCCCGTACACGTCTGACACGTGGAGTGTAACAACCTGAGTTACCGTTTAAATGAAGCGCAGCTCATAGGACAGTCCAGAGTGATGTCATACTGACATTTTTCAGGCTGTGAATGTGACGTGTAAGAAGCAGGCAAGGAAAGCAAGCTGTGGTGACTTTCTCTGGGCACGTTGGAAGTGGTAAGAAGATTTCAACATAAAAAAAGTCAAAAAGACTTAAATATTTAATGTTATGATTAATTTCAGTGGAGCAGTAAAGAAAACTGTAAGGAACTGTAACATAATCTGGATTCTCTGAGACTCAGCATGTCAGGACTCGTCTCACAGAGCCCGACACAGATGATTGTCTTCTTTTTTTCACAAGAAAACACCCAAACCTTTGCTCATTTACCTGATTTATACAGTGATCTTTCCTACATTTAGTGGAAATTTCAGTCAAATTAGTCCATGCATGGCTGTAAATGTTCAGTCGTGTGGAGTGAACAAAAACACACTCGGCAGCACAGAGACTCGCACCTAAAACGAGAAAAGGACTAAAAACACTGAGTTTGCATCCGGTGATCTGGTGTCACTGCTGCGTTTGTTAAGAATCCAGAAGGTTTTCAACACTGCAAAGCCTAAACTTAGGACATAATCAAAGCAAACTGAATCATTGTAGGTCTTAACTGCACTTTAATATTGCTCTAATATTTATTTAAAGTATGCAAGCAATTCACAAGAAGACGCTTTTATCACAGCAGCGTAATGCTCATATTCATACAAGAATAACACTTACACGAACATCCCATCTATTTCTGCTCTTTGGTTTATCAGGAAGCCACAATGACGTCTACTAGAGAAGATCTTTGGCGCATTCTTGAGTGTCTGACAGCTGAACAGTTCAAGAACTTTCAGTGGTTCCTCAAGGAGGAGGATGTGAAAAACAAATTTCCAGCCATCGCACAGGCCCGACTAGAAGGAGCGGACAGGCAAGATACGATTGATCTGATGGTGCAAAAATACCGCCCCTCAGGAGCTGTGCAAATAACCATGAAGATCTTAGGGAAGATCAACAGAAATGATCTGGTGCAGGATTTGTCAAACAAGTCAAATGAAGGTAAAAATATGAAGAGCTGAAAAATAAAGGTTCACATTAGTTGCATGAATGATTGCATTTAATACAGCTCGAGAAAAATCCTCACTAAAAAAGTTGTTTACAGCTTTTCCTGCTTTGGCTTGTTTTAGACCACAAGATCTCTGCAGCGCTCCCATGTGAGGATGAGACAAGGAGGGCCAAACTGAGGGAGATGAAAGCCCGAATTGATCTGATGATCAAGGACAGGCAGATAAAGATCTGTGAAGTCAGACGCACAGCAGAGCTCAGCAGGAAGTCTGCAGAGCGACAGACCTCAGACAGCATGAGGGCGTTTGAAGCTCTGGTGGCCTCTGTCCAGAGCAGTCTGGATAAACTCATCGGAGAGATCGATGAAAAGCAGAAAATGACACAGAAACAGGCTGGAGGATTAATCCAGCAGCTGGAGAAGGAAATCTATGAGCTGAACAAGAGTAGCGAAGAGGTGGAGCAACTTACCAAAGACCAACGTGACTCCCTGCCAAGTTTCACAAATGAGATGCTGACAGAAGCCAGGTTCCCCCAGCCATCTTACAAAGAAACTGTGATAAGCACCGTCACTCAGCTGAAGGAAAAACTCAGCAAAGACATGGAGATGTTTCTCGCTGTGACTGAGCTGAACAGGCTCCGGCAGTTTGCCGTGGATGTGACGCTGGATCCAGATACAGCACATCCCAACCTCATCCTGTCTGAGGACGGGAAGCAAGTTCACTGTGGTGACATAAAACAAACTCTCCCAGACAACCAAGATAGATTTGACCAGGTTATTAATGTTGTGGGAAAGCAGAGCTTCTCTTCAGAAAGCTTTTACTATGAAGTTCAGGTTAAGGAGAAAATCTCCTGGGATTTAGGTGTCGCTAAAGAGTCAATAAATAGGAAGGGATCAATCAAAGTGAGCCCTGAAAACGGCTTCTGGACAATATGTTTAAGGGCAGGAAAATACAAAGCCTCATGTGTCCATCTCAGTGTGGGCTCTCAGCCAAGGAAAGTGGGAGTGTTTGTGGATTATGAGAATCGTTCAGTCTCCTTTTATAATGCTGAGTCCGCAGAGCTCATTCATTGCTACACTGACTGCTCCTTCAAAGAGAAACTCCGACCTTTCTTCAGCCCCGGGACTCTTCGTGATGGCCAAAACTCCACTCCGCTCATCATCTGTCCTGTCTATCACAACTATCAGATCTGATCAATCATCCTTTCAACTGCGTGAGACTCATCATAGAGTCTTCAGCTTCTCCACCTTTATTTATTTATCACCCCTAAGTGGACATCTGAAAACAAATCCTTAGCCAACTTTTGAGTGGTTCATTGTTAACCTAATGGGAGTGTTCAGGGGTTAATGTAGTTTGTAAAATTCAGAGGGTCCAGTGTGGCCCGCTGAGTAGCACAAAAATGTAATCAACCCTTCACCGACCCCATGCCACGCAGCAGGGTCAGGATTGGGTCTCCAGTCGTTAAACAGATGGTGTTATATGGGGCTGTTTGAATTGTTTATTTTATCATCAGTTTTACAGCCTTCAAACTTAAAGCCTGCAGTTTGCCACGTCACACTCAAATAAGGTGCTTAAGAAAGGAACGTCTAGTATCTTTGTAATGATAAAAGTCTAAGTGAAACGTGGGAAATACGTTTTTACACACTTCTGAAGTCTTTGTGTGGCTCATGAGCCAAAAAGAGTTTGACACCCTGATGTAGGAGCTTCAGAATTTGTGTGTTGTTACTTGTGATCTTGTGGAAGGTTTCACAGACGGGCCACAGTTTTACGCTCAGTACGGCGTTCCCTGACAGATTTTTTCTCGGTATTCAGTTACATGGTTGATCAGGTAACTTTGGCCTGAGCTTTTTTAAGACCATGCTGGTGACCAGTGCACATGAGCTTCTGTGTCATATTTTACTCTAAAAGTTCAGGGTTTGGTCTCAACTCTAGAGAAGCAAAACCTTCCCGAACAATCAGAGAGAGAGAGACTGGTTTTCAGCCTTGAGGGTCTTATTTAACACACAGACAGTCATTTTTCAAACATCTCCTCCCTCCAGCAGATCGTGTTTTACTTGCATGTCGAGTGTGGGGATCCAAACTGCGACGGTAACCGTTCTAACTTCGCACGCAGCTAGCAGGAGATAAACTCATTTAAAGGCAGGTGTGGTTTTTCTACATTTAGACTCTGTGGTCTCACCGAGGCGCGTCTTTCTCTGCAGTCATTATAAATGGTAAAACTTTGGATGATAACATTTTTTGTTCAAATCAGAGATGGTCAAATATAAAATGTTTAAAAATTTTGCTGATTTAAGATGGAATAAATAAATGTGTTACAGAAGAAGATCTGATAGCTCATTGTCCAGACTCTCCTGTAATTTCAAAAGTGAAGGTTTTTGTTAAAATTCTGATTTTTAATTTTTTAAATACAGATTCAAATGAAATGACAGTTTTCTGTCATTTCATTTGGAGTACAGATGGCAGTGGGTGAGGTCATTATCAGTAGGAAAAGCTGTGACCAATAAAAGTTTAATCTGGCCTCCGGGCCTTATGTTTGACACACCTGGTGTAAATGATTTGTTTTCAAACATTTTTTTCCTCTTCTTCAAGAAAGCAATCTTTACTGTTTACTAGAAAAGATCCACACTGAATTTTACTTTAATAAAGATGGATAATGTCATCAGTCTTTTTTTATGTCCCACATTAGCACCCAAAAAATTTTACTGCAGTTTCCCTTCGTATTTGAGTCCCTTCGTATTTCATGCGACAGCGACTGCGTTAATATGTTACCTGTATGCAAACTTCGTAAAGTAATAAAGACACGATGGGTGGCTGGTTACAAAATAACCACCAGGACACATAAAACTGCCAAAAATGTAACAGTAATAAGAAAAACTACCTGCTTTGAGTTGGAGTAATAGATGATTCAGCCAACAGGAACCAGCTGTGCTAACCAGCCTCTGTGCTGCACTTCCTGATGTAATGTTTCAGTAAACTGAGAAGCACTAAAATCAGAAAACACTAACCAAAGGATACAGCGTGGTTTCATCATCAGATACCGGAGCAGTACGGTTGGGTCTTGTGTACTGCAGTTAACTGCGATGACTTACTGACATGTTTTCATGAAAACACCCTGCAGTCCTCGACGTCGGCCATTACTGGCCCACCAGCCCTGTGTGAGCTGAAGTGAAGCTCATTAGAAAGTTTAACAGAATTATCTGAGCCTTTATCTCCAAAGTGAAGTTCAAGTCTCCGTTTTGTGTTCAAACTGCAGACTTTAATCCTTTTAGTCATTCAGCAGGGCTGCGTTTGCATTTTTGAGTAAATCTGTTCTTACAGGACTCGGCAGTGCTGTGAAAAACTGAGTCCACAGTATATGATTCAGCAGCTGTAGCAGTAACTACCTGCAGAAACTGTTTCCCTTTGTGACTCGTCTCACATCACTGTGGAGGAATTTTGGACCCCTCTTGTTCACAGCATTGCTTGAGGGTCCTGCAGCAGCATTTCAGTCATTCTGTTGGAGATCAGCTGCTTTGCTTGAGGTTGTTCACCTGCTGCATGACCCAGTTTGAGTCACGCTTCTTTCCAGCCTGCCTTTCCAGTTCTTACACTGGACCATTTTAGAAGAATTATTTCTTTTTGTTTGTTTAAGCCGCTTCACTCTGACCTGAGGTTCGCTGAATTATACATGAACTGGACTGAAAATCAGTGGTAGTAGGTCTGATGGAGCCATGAAAACATATTTGAAACTTTTGACTCACATTATTGTCAGTATGTACAGTGGAGGCCAGGAGGGAGGTCCAACAGTGAGTGTCTGCAGCCAGCTGTAAAACACGGCGGAGGCTCTGCCATGATTTCTGGTACATCTTTCGTCATCTTACAATGAAGTGATTGCAGCCATTCCCCAACTCTGTGTGAATGGTACCTCTAGCCATTCAGCGGTCTTTGATCAATGGACTTACGCTACGTCCAGATGAACAGAATCAACCTTTTGGGATTTTCTTGTAAAGTTTATAATATAATTTTCACATTAGTTAAACTATTTCTTTCAAACACTCTGAAGGAAATGACACGTGATGAGCTGAAGACGTTCTAGTGGTTCTGAAGCAGGACGGCATCGATGAAGATTTCTTAATAGGGGCCGAGATGATTTTAAAGATGATTTTAAATCTAAAGTTTTTATTCGAGCCTATCAAAGTTGAAGGTTTCTCACATTTCTGCTTGTCAAGAAGGAATCACACAGCCCGTAGATAGAAGACAACACCAAGCTTTTCAAGCTTATTAATAAACACACACAATGATTTAGTGCAGACACAAAATAATCCTACAGATACTTCTGAGTCACTCAAAGGTCACTTTGAAAATCTGCTCAGTCCCAGAAAAAACACCGAGTTCACTTGTCCTGATTCAAGTATTTACAAAAGGTTGAAAAAGTAGAAGTTGTAAACATAAATGAACAAACACTGAACGTTTTTAATGACTTCATGTTGCATTAAAACAACAGCTGAACTTCAAGACTGACATTGTATGCGCTCTGCTCTTTGTTAGGTCTGAAAACTGCAGATTTTAGGGATGGGACAGAAATCAGGTCTAACAAACTGCAGCATTCTTCATGGCTGTTTCCCTTCACTACTACTCACAGCGCTTCGGTTGTTCCACATTTTGCCTTTTTCACCTCAATATTTTCCAGACAATACCCCAAAATGACAACACGGAAAAAAGTCTGCATGAGCGTCCTATTTATTAAAAATAAAACATAAAAAATACGGTTTAAATACAACAAAATGTAGAAAAACTGAAGCTCTGTAAACACTTTCTGGATGAGTTGTATCTATGTCTCATCATCTTGAACAAACACATCACCTGTGAAAGAAAACAGCCATGAAGAGTGCTGCAGTTTGCTGGACCTGCACAGAGTCTGTGTGGATGCGATAAATCATTCCTCTAAACTCTCCCCTGCATAAAGAGCTACACTCTAAATTACACATGTGATAGCTCAGAAACATCTTTACTTTTTAGCCTCTTCCAGCTTTGTTTATTTCTCAGAAACAAGCTGCTAACTGCAGCACGAGCATCGATGGATGCAGGGAGATTTTTGTTTATTTGGCGGGTAAACCTCAGACTCGTCTCTGAAACTGTATTTTGAGCAGCCAGTGAAACAGAGCTTGGCTTTAGTACATTATTTTCTCTCATGTACACAAACGGGCTCTGCAGCAGCGTTTGTTTATAAGTGAAGCCTCACAGCTCCTAAATCTCTCTCTGTCCACAAAGAGTTTTTACAACTTCTCCTTCAATGTTTTAAGTTCACGTCTGCCAACAAAAACGAAGAAGTCTCCATTTAAAACCACCGTGTGTTGCTCACCAACAAATAATTTAATGATGCGAATGAGTCACTTCCTGTCCTGTATTCATTATTTAAGTCCAACTTCTTGTTTAACATCAGGTTAGTTATCATTAACCAAAACTCGAGCTTTGAGAAAATAATTTAAATAATAATAATAATAATTTAAGCATTTAAATTAAAAATGAGAAAATAGAAAACTGTAATAACTGTTTCACACTTTGAACTTGTTAAATTAACACAGCCAGTTTTCTATTCTTACACATTTACATGGATTGTGTGACATTTTAAAAATCCAGCTGAGCTGTAGTTTAAGAACAGCGCCACCTTTCGTCCGATAACAGCATGTGCGAGTTGTGTGACTAAAGTTCAATTCAGAGGTCTGCAGGAAATTTATCCAAACATGTAACTGGAAACCCATCTTTTCTTATTTTGTTGAATTTTCGCTTTTGAGTTGCTCCAGGTTTTGTTGTGCACTCTTATTCCTTCAGTTTTCTTCTCTCACGTAAGATCATGAACATTATGGAGCGCACTGAAGAGCGATTCAAACTAAAAATGTTACTAATTCGTCAGCCTTCTGTTGTTAACTCTGCTGCACAGATGGGCTGTTGAGGCATACAGACGCCACGCTTCATCAAATTATTTGAACTGCAGGCCTCAGTCTGAGGGTTTGTCTGCACACTCCATTCTGCCTCCTAATATCATTAATAAACCGACGAAGCAGGAAGGTGTGATGGGAGCACCTGCTGAAGCTGAAGCAACAGCAATAGAAAGCCTCGTGCCTGACCGTGAAACCAGGAAGAGCTTTTTGTAGTTCTTTAAATGCAGCTGACACTAAACCTTTGACCTCTTGAGGAAATAGAGCGATCAGATTGACTGTACTTATTTTCTCATGAGTAGAACACTTCCCCAGAGATGAGGGAAGCCTTCGATGAGAACCAGTGAATGATGAAGACGTGGAGGTCAAGGGGAATGTCATCTGAAGCTCCAGCTTTTTGTATGGATCTTTAGCGAGTTCTTCACACATTTATACTCATACGTCCATCTGACTGGCTTTACAGAATAACCCTTTGAGTTTATTGCTCTTAAAGAAGTCTGAAGCAAAAGGAAGACGAGCTGGACTGATTCAGACATGACCTGGATAATCTGGCTGAACTCGACCTGTCCTCAGTCCTTCAGTTTTCCCCCATGCTTTTCTTCCACTGACTGGGATCCATAATTCCCAGTTTCAGTGATTTAGGATAAAATGAAGGGACACATGACAGAAGGTTTTAATGTAAAATTATATTTAATCTGCAAAGTGCTTCTCAAAAATAAAACAATTTCACTGAAATAATGTGCAGTTTATTCTACACATGAGATCCTGTCACATGACTGTGAGTCAAACCAAAGGTCAGAACAAAAGCACTCACACAGTCTCAATGAATAAAATTAACACCAGAATCTCTTCTCTGAAATTAAAATTCAACTTTTATCTTTTAATTCAAAACAGACAAACACAAGAAAATGGACCAGTTCAGCTTTTGTACTTGGTGCTGAAGTGAGCGTTGACTTTGAGGATGGAGACGTAGAGCGTGAGGGCGACGAGGAAGAACTGCTGCTGCTCTTTCAGCCAGACCAGCTTCATCTTCACCTGCCCCTCAGAGCTGCGGTACACCATCAGGAAGTCGGTGCCGCTGTAGTCGAACGACTGAGACTTCTTCACCATGGAGATGGTGACGGGGGTGCTGACGCACCAGAAGGGTTTCTGGAAGTCGTCCAGCAGGGTCAACGTCATAATGCAGCAGTTCTGAAGACAGAGGCAGAGCGAAACATCATGACGCGCTTAGTTATTCACACCAACATCACACAACATATCACACAACAACATCACACTTTAACTGCAGCTTAAACTCAGACATCACATGTGTAAAACACGTCTGCACGAGGTCATACATTTGCTCACATTTGGTTTCTTTGTCTGTACTGTGCAGAAGTCTTGAGCCAACCCTCATTTCTTTGTAATTTGTTATAATAAGGTTTTTCCTTTGTTAGGGCAATTCACACCACACATACAACTCAGCAAGGAAACCATTTTATTTTATTGTACCTTTGGGCTCTGTCTTTTCTGTGACCAACAGCCGGTCACAGAAAGATCTCATTTGTTCCCATTTGTTTAGTTAAAAAAAAAGTTTTCTATGAAAAAAAGCCAAAGAAAACAGACTGATATAAAACTGTATTTTTGCACTAACAAGGTGATTCCCAGAGAGCTGTTAGGCAAAAACATCTCTCAGCAGGATTTGCAGTGAGTTTCCCAAAAAAAAAAAAAAAAAAAATTATGAGCAAACTGGACAAGTGGAAGGTAAGGCCTTAAAAAACAAAAACAAACAAACAAAAAACCCACTAGCATTTCAAAATCCTATGTCACCTTGTTGAGAGGTAGCTCGAGACGTTTGCACAGCACTATAAATCTCTGAATTTTGTGTGTCAGACGGCTGTACCTCTACCGAGCCTTCCAGCTTCTCCCTCTTCCAGGGCAGCCGGATGCTTCCAGACAGCGATCGGTGCTGGGACACGTTAGTCCTGCTGATGACCTTCATCTCAGCAAGTCCCTGTTGAACTGACCACAGGCCAGAGAGTGTTGGTGATGTAAGCTTTTTCACTTACTCCTCAGTTGGTTGACTTTAGAGTTTCCATAATGTGAATCCACCAAGTGTGACTATCTTCACTCCATGTGACAGGATGGAAGTTACCGATGTGGTTACACACGGTGGAAAAACAGTTGGCTTAAAAAACAAAACAAAAAAAAACAAAAAAACACACACCCTAGTCTTTAACTTACATTATAAGAACAAGTCAAATGTATAACTCAACGCAGCACAAATGTAAGGAAATAGAAATGAGTGTAAATCCTAAGATCCGGGTCTAAAGTGCAGTTTCTTGGCTCGTTTTAATTTAAAAAAAAAAAAAAAAAGTTACATTTGCTCTTTTGTGAAATCTCTATATAAATTGTGGCACAGACAGTATACGGACTCCCTGCTTAACAGGGAATGTAATCTCATTACTCCATGATTACTTGTGCTGCAGGAGAGCCGGCGAAAGTGTCTCGACATGATCTGGGTCCTGGTATTGTGCAGGACGAAGTGCAGAGTGTAGCCGTGAAGACCAAATTTAGGGTCTGAGTCGTCCACGAGAGGCCGGTCCAAAGGTTCGGAATATGGGCTGCAGGAAGGGACAAATGGTCATTGACACAGAACTGAATATTAAACAAAGTTTCTCTTCTCTTAAATTTAAATCATGCTTTTTATTTGTTTTTGTTTTTAATGTCTCTGTAAAGCACTTTGAATCACCTTGTTGTTGAATTATGCTATATAAATAAACTTGCCTTGCCTTAAACTCATGACAGACATACAAGTTTGTCTTTTTGTGAATCACACATTTAAATCAGGCCCATTTATTGTTAATATTTGACAAGCCAGGGTACTGATGCTGGCCTCTGTTTTAAAGCAGGACCACTTCCTTAAACTTACCATACTGGAGATCCCAGCAGAATCTTCTCCACCAGCCTGTGGAAGTGCAGGCTGATCATGATGAAGGCCACATTGCCCTGCCCCTACACACAGAATCTTCTTTTACAATTCATTTTATTTGAATAAAAACATACAAGTTCATGTTACAGAATTAGAGGCTTCACTGCAGAAGAACTACTTAAAGATGTTCTGTTATTTTAGGGACACTAATAGGAAGAAGTGCATTTAAAAAACACAAATTCCCTCAGGAATTAAAACTAGGGGTGGGACTCTAAAAAAAATTAATCTAATTAGAGGCTTTGTAATTAATTAATCTTGAATAATTGTATTTCATCACACACAAAAATCTGCCCCAAAACTCAATTTAAAATTATATAGGGTTTTACTGAGCAATAGAATCAATAATAGTAAAAATTTCAACATAAAGTGCAGTTTCTCTTTAAAAAAAATAAATAAATAAATAAACATAACAAGAAACATAAAAGGGTATTTGACCAGCTTCACCTTTAAACTCCGAGTAACCTTAGCCTAATGTACAAAATAATGTTTGCTAAAATGGTGTAATCATCGAACATTTTAGTGCAAAAACAAAAAAAGAAAAAACTAAGAAAACAACAACAACACCACCCCCCCCCCCACCACCACCCCCCCCCCCCCCCCCCTCCATTGGACTCACAATACCTCCATTCTCATTTACTGTTCTTCTCTTTCAGCCAGTTACTTAGACAAACTAGCTTGTTCACATTTTCAGAGCTCAGTGCAGTTCTCCTTTTTGTTACTATGTGACTGTTACGGTCGCCGACCTCTAGAGGCTCTCCCCATGTGAGAGAGCTTTTTCTCCTCCTGTGTTTCAGGTCTGCCTCATAAGCCGGAGCTGAGATGTGCTGCAAATCGACAGACACTGCATAAAGACTGCTGTCTCGAAACACCACACCCCTTTTAATCCTTCCCTTTTCCCCGGGCTGTGAGCTGCAGTGGTTTGGGCAGCGGGTTGTAGCTGTGTATGAATTTATTTCTGTGACTAAAGGTGTGCCTTTACAGAGACATTTGTGAACCACAGTGGAAGCAGGTAGGGGTTCTCTGCTGTTTTTGTTTCAACCATTTTTTTCCCCTCATGTTTTGTGGCTAGTCAGGGAGCTCAGCCATTGTATTTTGTTTTCCAACCGATGGATCTTGGTTTGTCTTTTAGTTAGAAAGACAAACCAAGAGTTTGTTGTTTTGGCCTTGGAGACCCTGACTCAGAGCTTACCTGTGTTTTATTTAGGACCTAACTAGAAACGTTTGTTTAATTGTAAAACAAATCACGCCTTGCTGACGTTAACTCCATGGCAGTTAATAGTTTTCTTTTCCCTTTGGGTCACACCCCACCTCAGAAAACCTCTTGTTTGTAAATTGGGTGTAACAGTGACCTGCAAGTGAGAACAGTCTCTCACATGGGACAGAAGTGGCAGGACTAATCAAATACTTGCGGGCCTTGACAGACAGCTGTGGTTGGCTCCCTGCGCGACTTTTCTCTCTCACAGATGGTGGGTTCTGATCCGTACAAACTCAGGGCTCTGTTACACAGGGTTTCCTCATTGGAAGCCGAGTCTGAAGACAATGAAAACAGGAGGCGGCTCTTTGTCTTTGCTGGCTCCTTTGTGGTGGCATCTTTAAACTGCTCCAGCAGCAGGGCCTCAAGGCTGGTCCAAACCTCTTCTGGCTCTCCCCTTGCAAGACACTTTAAATCCTTAAAGCGTGGGTCAAACACAGTAGCCATCTTGAGCCACTGATGGTTAAGCGTAGCTACATGTTGGGATAGGTCCTTTGTGAAGGCAGTCTTAAATTTCACCATGCAGTTTGAGTCATCATCAGAGACCTCCATGGTGTGATGCAGGTGGCAGAAAGCAGCTAAAACCCCTGAACCAGACAAATGTCTCACCTCTAAAAAGCTCAGTCACAAACCTGTAGTAGGCAGTTGAAAAAAGTAATTATTAAACTACACAATAACTCAACTATAGAGCTTTTTGACGAAACAGTAACAATAAGATTAAAAAAAAAGAAGTTTTATGTACCTCCATGGCTCACAGTTGCCAGCTTTTGGAGTTTTACCAGCTCGGATGGAGTTAAAATCACCAGTTTGTGCTTTTGTTTGTCTAAAGCAGTAAAAACAGCCTCTTGCTTCTTCGGTAGATGAGAAACCATATCCAGCATTGAATTCCACCGTATGGAAACGTCCTGTATCGGTGGCTCTTCCTGTTGGCCCAGTCTTGTTTGCTCCTGGTATAGTTCCTCCATATTAGCAGGGCTGTGTTTAAAGTGACCCACTATCTTGCGACATTTTGCTAATGCATCACTAAACCCACTATCAGCAAGGCTAACAGTGATGGTTCTTTGCAAGATATGAGCAACACAAGGCATGTGTTGGAATGGGAAGTGTCTTGTTGCAGCCACCATAGTTCGTGCACCGTCTGTTCAAGTTGTGGTGACCTTTTATTGAATTCCCCATTCCCCTGCCACAGAGAGAAACTGCTCAGCGCAGTTTTCAGCGTAGGTTCTGGTATTTGTCTTCTCCACAGTCAGGGCAAAAGACTCCATGTCCCGTTTTTGACATCAACAGTATGTGCAGTGAATCCCATTTAATTAGAATTACTGACGGAAGTCCAATGAGCCCCAGTAAGAGCCACAAAGTCAGCTTTTTGTCATGCATTTTCTGTGTCATAAAGCTGTTGAATTTTACTTGAAATAGTGTTTCGGCACGGCAGTTGGAAAGTTTGATCAACTGACGTTAACTGTAGCACATTTTCTAACCCCTTATCTTCTACAACTGATAGTGGTCTACAGTCCAGAGCAATCCATTTTACAGAAGAATTTGTAAGTTTGTCTGATGCTGACTTACTAATTTTGCTCAAGAAGCCAGTCATTTTCATCAAGATTGGCCTACCGACACCTTTTGTTGGTACTCTGACAGCTAGCGCTAACAGCTCCCACAGTTTCTGTGCTCACTGCAACATGTTTTGCATTTAGATCACACCCTAAGGTTGAAGTGCTTTGGTGGTATGCAAACTCCTTTTTGCGCAGTTTGCACAAAACCAGGCTTTTATCAAGGCTTCCGTCGGGTAGTCTTTTGAAATGAAATTTGCCTCTGATCAGTCCTAGCAACACACTTTCGTTTGATTCTTCCATTTTTGTAGCTGTGTGCATCAGTGTAATCACATACCGTTTATTGACAAAAGTTCCACTTTGCTTGGAATGCAAAGTGCGATTAAATGTAAACAAATTTTAAACGCGTTTTTTCAAATTAATTGCAATTAACGTGTTAAATTCCCACCCCGATTTAAAACTAATTTAATAATCAGCAGATAAACAAACGTGATGTTAAACAGATGATGGAATGCGCGTTTAAACTTACAACACCTGCACTTAAAACTCCAGATCCACAAAAACATTTTTGTTCCTTTAAAGAGTTTTGTTAAATATTTACCGTCCAGAAGCCGATGACGACTCCCGGCGACAGACACGCAAGCCTGATCTTTCCATCTTTGCCGATGACCTCATACGGATGGGTCTCCATATCCAGGTTTAAAATCAGAGAGCGCCAGGCCAGCCTGGAGGAGGAGAAGAGCACAGCTGACCTGAGCATCAAATTTAATTACTGAAAGAATTCACAAGGATGAATGAATTTTATTTTATTCCACAAGGGAAATTAGTCTACAATAAATAACACACTTTAAGTGAAAGTATTACAGGCCCAGAGTGAGGGCTTTATGCGACCAGATATTTATATACACTCACACAACAGTGATAAAAAAACCAAACAAATAAAATGAAGACAGTTAAATACAAATAAGAACATTTAACATTAACAGAGCATTGCTTCCATGAGAGTGTTGACTATCAGTTTTCACTTTTTGTGATCAGTTGACGACTGCAGCTCACTGTGGCAGTTTTAGAGGTCAATGATGGTCAGTCGTTACTCTGGAACATGGTCGACCTGCTCCTTAATGTGGGTGGATACTCCATCTAACCATCACCAGAGGTCCACAACCCTGTTTGTGGACCTCTGAACCTCTACCCCTCATTAAATCCATCTCTAGAACTTCCTGCTAGCAACTACAGGACATCTCCAGACTCTGCTCGTCCTCTCAGGCACTGCAGCCAATACCCTCAATCACACCTTCATCACCTCCAGCGTGGAGTGCCCTGCCTATCAAAGGCCTCCACATGCTGAACTTGGCTCAGGACTTTGCTTGGAGGTCTTACCTCCCTCCCTTTGTAAGATCCTGAAAGATGCAGGAATAAGTAGTAGGATTTAAGAGTGTAATAACAGAGTGAAATAGAAGATGGCAGCAATGCATCTACAAGGATGCCTGCTGCTGTTAAACGCCGAAGAAGCAGCAGCGTCCGGTATCGTAGCTGTGTCCAAATTCAGGGGCCGCATCCTTTGGAGGCCGCATTTGTATGCCGATTACGTTACTGCGACGCGACGAAGGCTGTCCAAATTCGAAGACTCCTCCAAATGCGGCCGACAAATTTTCCCCATATTTAAAGGCTGGGACGGTGTATCCTTTGTGGCCCAACCTATCCCAGAATTTATAGCGCGGCCCAGCCAATACCAGTTTCCAACAATGTCGGCTGCTACTTAGTTTAAATATTACTCTTATTAATCCTTCTGGGTCACAAAATAAACTTTTAAGATATTTTCAGGCGAGAATGTAGCTGTGTAAACTACAAATATCTGCTAGATTTATCAAGACATCACATATTTGCAAAAGCACTCCGATGTTTTTGGAGAAGTCTGTTACCCACCAGCTCAATAGCTAGCCGGGGGTTCAAGGCTCACTAAAGCCGTCAAGAACAATGGACACCCTGCACATCGTTTTCAAACCCCAGCGGTCTTTCGCTACTCAGGTTAAACATGATATACAAGTCACTCAGATAACTTAAAAGTGTTATTGTTTGGCCTTTTTCAGTGTTTTATTTGTTCCTGAGTAAATTGGTCTGACTGAGATGACAGAAGTGTGAGATGGTAGAGAATCCACTCCAGTGTCCTGTTATATTTGAGGGAGCAAGAAGCAGACGGCTGACTTTATTAAACTCCACTGAGACAATCTGCAAAATTCATTAAAAGTTTAATAAACTATCATAGTCTTTTTTTTTTTTAGTTAGCACATGCCTTAAACACTTCAAGCTGTAAGGTAATGACAGTTATATAACAGCAGATGCACGCTGGTGCAATAAGCTGTACATTTTAAGTCCAATAGATGCATGATCTGATTAGTCGACTAATCCCAAAAATAATCTGACTATCGACTATCAAAATAATCGTTTGTGGCAGCCCTACTGTCAGTAAACTCCCACATCTCCTCTAAAATCCTTCTCCTCACCTATAAATCCCTCCATGGTCTTGCCTCTTCTCTTACATCCCATCTCAGATTCTACATTCCACAGATAAAAACTTACTATCCAACCCTCAGACTGGAGTCTTTCAGGGACAGCCTTCAGTGCTCTTGAATGCTGCCTGCTCACTGACACCTTTTACTTTTTTTATATAAAACGGCCCTGAGTTCAGTTTCATCTTATTATTATTCTTAAATACAGAAAAATAACACAGAGATAGGTCTGTGGCCGTCTTACTTCTCCTTCCTGACTCCGTACAGCTGGATGCTGTTGATGTGTTGGTAGGACGGAAGGCGGCCTCCGCTCCAGTGGACGATCATGGAGGACTCCAAGTAGTACCCTCGGCTCTGCTCCAGCACGACCACCTGACCCCGCTGAGTGTGCAGCATCAGCTCCCAGCTCACATTCAGGTTCCTGCAAAAATCCAGTGAATAAATCTGTATTACACAGACAGGAAACGCAGGCCGCCCCAGAGTTCAACCAGGAACCATTTTAGTGACTGAAACAACCATTTATCCAGTTCTCCAAAAGTTGAATCTGTTCATCTGGACGTAGCGTTTTGTGGGAGAAACGTTTCGTCACTCATCCAAGTGACTTCTTCAGTCTCAGCTGACTGCAGGTTTCCCCAAACCTTATAAACAGTACATTTGCATAATGACTGAAACCAGCCCACTGAAGGATGGGCTGTGAGGTCAGTTCCTTAATCATAATTATGCAAATTCCCATGACCATTGATCAACAATCACTGACCAAAACCCACTGATCAAAGAACACTGATCAATGGCCATGAGTACCATTCACAGAGAGTTGGGGAATGGCTGCAATCACAGCGTTGTAAGATGGCGAAAGATGTACCCTTAGGCCCCCTCCTCGATTCAGAGATGGTCTTTCCCTCTTCACATAAATGGCCTCCTTGACTCCGCGCTCAAACCAGCGTTCCTCCCTGTCCAGGATGTGTACATCCTCATCGTTGAAAGAGTGTCCACTGGCCTGTAGGTGTAAATAAACTGCAGAGTCCTGGCCTGATGAGGTTGCTCTTCTGTGTTGTGCCATCCGCTTCGCTAGAGGTTGTTTGGTTTCCCCCGATGTATAAATCCTACTCGGTGGACCGACACATCAAATTCACCAGGGAGGATATGAAAAGTGGCAGGTTAGCCTTCTTAGACTGTGAGATTTCCATCAGTAATGGGGGACATCTAAAGGCTGACGTGTACCGTAAACCTACACATACGGATCAGTATCTAAGGTTTGACTCTCATCATCCACTGGAGCACAAACTGGGTGTCATCAGGATGCTACAACACAGAGCAAACACCATCCCCACTGACACAGCGGCCAGGCAAGCAGAAGAACATCACATCAAGAAGGCCCTGAGTAAATGTGGTTATCCCAGCTGGACTTTTGTCAAAGTGGGAAAGGCACCTAAAGAAAGCTCCAGTCGATCCAGGAGAGAAGGACAACTGCTGCCCAGGCGAAAACCTGTAGTGATCCCGTATGTGTCAGGAGTATCGGAACAGTTGAGACGCATTTTTTCTAAACACCGTGTCTCTGTGGCTTTTAAACCCCAAAACACGCTGCGCCAAAAACTGGTCCACCCCAAGGATCGGGTCCCCCGACACAAACAGAGTAACATAGTGTACGCTGTCAAGTGCCAGGAGGATTGCCAGGATTTATACATCGGGGAAACCAAACAACCTCTAGCGAAGCGGATGGCACAACACAGAAGAGCAACCTCATCAGGCCAGGACTCTGCAGTTTATTTACACCTACAGGCCAGTGGACACTCTTTCAACGATGAGGATGTACACATCCTGGACAGGGAGGAACGCTGGTTTGAGCGCGGAGTCAAGGAGGCCATTTACGTGAAGAGGGAAAGACCATCTCTGAATCGAGGAGGGGGCCTAAGGGTACATCTTTCGCCATCTTACAACGCTGTGATTGCAGCCATTCCCCAACTCTCTGTGAATGGTACTCATGGCCATTGATCAGTGTTCTTTGATCAGTGGGTTTTGGTCAGTGATTGTTGATCAATGGTCATGGGAATTTGCATAATTATGATTAAGGAACTGACCTCACAGCCCATTGTTCCTTCAGTGGGCTGGTTTCAGTCATTATGCAAATGTACTGTTTATAAGGTTTGGGGAAACCTGCAGTCAGCTGAGACTGAAGAAGTCACTTGGATGAGTGACGAAACATTTCTCCCACAAAACGCTACGTCCAGATGAACAGATTCAACTTTTGGAGATTTACTTTCCTGGATGACTGAGAATGCATCAAGACATTTATCCAGTTATGGGTCACAAACTCATGAAACCGACTCATCGAGCCTGAAATAAAGAAACAAACACTTTTAGAATAACCCGGAGAGGCAGCAGCTTGTACCTGAGCACCCACTCAGTCTGCTGGGGCAGGCCGGTGAATGGGCCGATGTCTCTCAGCGCTCCTCTCCACTTGTTCATCTCTCGTCCAGTCATCATCCTGAAGTACATCCACTTCCAGCAGCCCGTCGATCGATCCTCCGCTGGCTCCATCTTCACCGCCACATTCCCCACCGCTTTTGGCTTCCACCCAAACTCTGACATGTAGATCCTGTACCACATGAAGCTGCAGAGAAAATTTTTCTTTTGCATGTTTCTGCTGTTTGTGCAGCAGCTTCTAATCTCACCACCTGGTGGGTAGATGAATCCCGCCACCTGCTGGCTGCAGGGATGTATTACTCCAAGTCTTTCTATGTTCATGTTGCAGCTCAGCAGGTTTTGATGCCGTGAATTTAAAACATCCTCCCAGTTTTTTAGGACAGAAAAGGATCACAGAGATCAGTTTGTTTCATTTAGTGACTATTTGAACATTATCAAAAAGTATTAAACACTTTCAGCATAGTTAGAGCCCTGCATCCAGGATTTACTGTTCAGGCCATCCGATGCAAGGCTGTGCAGGTGTGCTTCGTCTTACTCGTCATTGGCGAGCTGGTAGAAGAGCTTGCTGACGTGGCTGATGCAGAACAGCGAGGACACATCCAGGTACGACAGAATCTTGAGCAGAATCTCAGACGGCAACCTGGAGAAAAGATGAGCAGAAAACACAGTGAGGCCTCAGAAATTTAGCATTTTTGTTACATGTACCTTTTAAAGGAGCCAGACTGTGCATGATTTTGCATGATTCACAGTCCAAATATCCTCAGTTATGTTATCCTGGGCCTTTGTGCAGCCTGGGAGTGGGCAGATTGATCCAAATATCTACAGTATTGATTCCATTATTGCCATTAGAGTCAATGTTAGCTTCAGTGATGGGAATAATGGCATTAAAAGTAGCGGTGTTACTAACAGCGTTACTTTTTTCAGAAACTAATTACCATTTCTATTGTTACATTGCAGTTACCGTTACTAACAAGAAAATGTGATGTGGACGCGTTACTAATTTTCAACACACAGACGACTGAAGCTGTGGCAGGGGAATGGGGAATTTACTGGGAGCTGAAGACAGCTTACTAGAAGCACACACGTGTTGCTGTTTGGCTGAGGAAGAATAAAGTAGTCATGGCAAAACCAATCACATGACCAGTTTAAGATGACATAGTTACAAGATTCTATGACAACCCAAGACAACCCTGAGTGTCTATTTTTATGTTAAAAGTGGGGACTTTAAACAACATACCAGTTTTTAAATTGTGTTGATAAAACCAGAGTTATGATAAAAAAAATATATGTGATGTTTTTTCCTGAATACTATCGTTATGTCTACTGAAGAGATGGGAAAAACTGTTTTCTAATGAAAGCGCTTGCAAGAAAGCTCTGCTTGCAACCAAAAAAGGAAAAAACAAAGAGAAAGCAAGAGAGTGTGTTTGGAGATGTGAGAGATTTGTGACACTTAGCATGTTTGGAGTGTGTAGTTAGTGTGTTGTGAAGACGATCGTTTTGTTTTCTGTGTCAGAACGATGAGGTGACTGTTGAATGACACAGCTGCTGCAAAAAAGCCACCAAGACAGATTACAGTGTAAACGCTGTCTCAAGGTGGAAAACAGTACGAGTGATACACCACCTGCTGTCAGGCCTGCAGGTATCAGGCTTGTTAAGTGCTCCTCTGTCTTATAGTCGACAAATTATGTTTTGCAGTGGCACAAATAATTTCTGTGGCATCTTATTGATGCAGAACGCCTGACTGTTCTGTAAATAATTTGAATGGTTATAAAAGGTTTTTATAGGTATAAGTTTTTAAAATTTACAATTTATTTTTGCATTTCATGTTATGAAAATGACTCTTAAAACATGTTTGTGGTTGTTACAGTGAAAAATAACTTTCTTCTATTCTGATTTTGTGTTCAGTCTGACTTTAGATCATTGTGTTAATACAGTATGTCAAAGTGAAAAACTAACTGTAAATTCACACATGTGCATTTGTCCTGAAAAGAATGATACCAAACAAGACAAGATAAATAGTTTCTAAAGGTGAAATGAAAGAAGTAGCCAGTAACTATAACTAATTACTGTTTCAAAATAACTTGCCCAACACTGGTTAGCTTACCTTTCCACCAAGTTCTCTTTGGAAACCGAGGACCTCACTTTGGGAAATTCTGCTTTTTCGTTGTCTGTCGGTGCTTCTGGACATCTACTTAAAAATGACGAAAAAGAGAATCATGAAATTTTTAATTCAATAATAAATTAACTGCTAACAAAGGTGGTGGGGAGGGGGGACACCGGGGCTCATTCCTGCCACACTGCCTCGGGTTTGGGGGCTTTGAACTCGGCCACCTCCTGCCGCCGGTCTGTCTTCTGCTCTGTCGCCTGGGACCTGGCCTTCCTCTGCCGCGACCCTGCTCCAGAACTGGCTGGTTCCACTTGTTCAGAGCCTGGGGAAAACTGCGGAAAATTTCATTCTTTCTCTCCGCCATGATGGATCCGTTTGAAGCTGTTGGCCGCGTTCACAATGAGGCCGTGGCTTCCGGACAGCTGTCACCTTCACGATAAGAGCCTTACCACTAGATGGCAGCCACGCAGTGTTGCCAACTCCTCAGTAAGGAAAATCGCTATTGGCTGTCCTAAAAGTCAATAGAAGTCGCCCAACACTGGACTGGATGACGTCATCGCCTAATTTGCATAATTGGTCATGCTAATGTAATTGTAACCTACGTTGTTGAAGAGAGAAATAACAACGTGGAACGAGACATAAAGTGAGTAAAGCACGTCCTAAATGCATTTAGAATTTATTTAGAACTACAAATTAAATTTCTTTTAGCAATTATTGTTTTTTTTTAAATGTCATAATTCCAACCCTGCACCTTTATCCGGGCTTGGACCGGCAAAAGTGACCCGAAATAGGCACTCTGGTGGAGTTACTTTGTCTGTGTGTGTGTGTGTGTGCGTGTGTGTTTACAAGTAGTTTTAAACCTTGTGATCCACAAAACAGCATAACAGTAAAAAGAAAAGAAGAAAGAAGAACTGACTGCGTCAGTGCGGAAGCAGCGGCTTCGCTCATGCGCGATTCATTTGCCGTTTGGACGCATAGGTGTGAACATCTCCTGCCCTGATAGCAGCTGGGGGAGGACTACCCTCCACCTGTGAGCGCTTTGGCACGGGTGAGCTGCCCACGACAGCACCGCTGCTTGTTGTTCACACCAAACGCGATAGAGGCGGCCAGAGCGTCAGGTTTACATGTAAAGTCAATGGAAAGAGCGCGATGACACGCGATTGCGCGTCCGGCGAAAATTCGGAAGCATATTTGCGTCGCGAAAACGCCAAAACCCGTGAAACGCGTGTCAGTGTACCATGTCTACCATGTTTGACTCGCGAAAAAAACCATGCGCGTGAGTTTTTGTGTTGCATTTTGTGCATACGCGTGTTTCGCCTCTACCGCTGGAGTTGGAAAAATCTGAACTCCAGCGTCAAATCGCACCGCGACAACCAATCAGGAGCCTGATGACGTGGCTGTAGGTCAAAGGGGCATCCAGCCAAAGCCCTTCATTCTTCAATGGAGGGAAGGCTAATCAACGCCGTAGCTGTATGACACCAGCTGCTTTGTGTACCTAGACAGGAATATAAAGGACCGAGCTTGGAGGAAGAAATGTGAAGAGATCGGGCAACCTGGTAAGTCCATTCATTTCTCTTTTTACGTTTTTCACTGACCCGGGGAAGCCGCACAAAAGCTAGCAAGCCACCACTATTTTCCCACTGATGTACAAATACCGTTCTGCTTTTATGAATGTTGTCATATAGGAATATATTTTCTTTATTAATAAACAGCACACAGTGGTCCCGCTCAAACGTCACTGCTTCGCTTTTTCGCTGATTTTTTTTTTTTTTTTGCACAGTACAGCAGTGCATTCTGCAGCCTGATTGACAAATCTCCTCCGTGTCGTGTCTCCTGCGCTCGTCAAATTTATCATGTTTTGTTTTGATAACCATCACATCCAATAGATAAAACAGCACAAAAACCCATAACTATGACCCTCATTCGGAAATAAACACCTGCACCGCGAGGGAAAAAGGCGCACGAAAGTGGCAGGCAGACGAAGACAAAACACGGCATAATAATACTTTTACGTTTTGCAATCTACAAAGGTTTGCACTTTGAGAATCAACTTGTGAGAACTGTGACTAATGTTCGTGTGTGGGGGGGGAGGGGCTAGTTATTCTGACAACCCCTGCTGCAATAAATGAGGGACCACTGTATATACTTTCTCTGTGATTATTGTATTCAACCTGTTAACATTTAATATTGTCTTGATAGAACCAACTGATTCTGCAGCAGAGCATCCCCTGTTGCTTCTCCTTGCTCCCCAGTCCCCCAGCTCCTGCTCCCACAGGTATGCAATTGTAGCATCAGATGTACAGCACGCACTGATAGCGTTTTACTCGGTGGGATTCCCTTGTGATCACCTTTACTAAATATCTACAACTAATCTGATTATATCCTGTTGTTGTTGTTTTTCCAATGTTGAAATTAAAATCTAGTAGCAGCTTTCTCATTTCTTTGTGTTTTGTGCTGTTTTACAGGCCCAGAGAGGAGGACAGCTTCGAGGCAGATGAGGGACTGGTCCCAGGACGGTCCATCGGCGGTGGAGCTGGCCATCCTGGTGTCCCTGAAGAGGCCACGCCAGTCTCCAATGGAGCATTTCCTCAGCCTTGTTCCTGCTCTGGAGAGCAGCTGGGTCCTTTTTATTCCTGTCTCTCTGTAAATACTTATATTCTATATATTTATGTTTAATGTTTTTCTGTTTGAGAATTTTAATATTATTTCAAATAAATTTTTATAATGACTAATGTCTCAGTTCTACAACACAGCAAATGTTGGCACACGACTTGACACATGTAGAATTTATTTCATATTATACTAATGACAAAATATACTAATACAGTGGGATGCAAAAGTTTGGGCAACCTTGTTAATAGCCATTATTTTCCTGTATAAATCGTTGGTTGTTACAATAAAAAACGTCAGTTAAATATATCATACAGGAGACACACACAGTGATATTTGAGAAGTGAAAAGAAGTTTACTGGATTTACAAAAAGTGTGCAATAATTGTTTAAACAAAATCAAGCTGGTGCATAAATTTGGGCATCACAAAAAAAAAATTGATATACACTAAATATATATTCAATGTGTGTGTCTCCTATATGATATATGGGGGGCCTTTGTCTGGACGTGCTTCCCATCCAGAGCTCCACAGCAGAGAGGGAAGTTCCAGTGCTCCTGGAATCCCTCTGTGATGGACCGCCAGTCTCCAGGTGAAGGCACAGCCATGAAGTCGTCCACTAGACAGTCCCAGATGGCCGTCGCTACTTGGGGGGGTGATCTGGCACACTGTGGACACACACTCTGAAACTGAACGCGATGGTCCTGAAGGAGTCCCCGGTGGCAAGGGACCTGGACAAAATTGTTCAAAATTAGTATTATGTGTACTGCAGTTACAAAATACATTATTCAAATTCCAAAATACTTTTGTGATGTCAGATTTAAATTACAAAACAAATCTTACATAAAACATTATGCAATTATAAGGATAATTACATAATATATATTAGATACAATATAAAACAGTGTGTTTTGTTTTAACTTTCAAATATCATAATTTGATTGGTAGCAACTTTTACCCCTACAGTGAGCCAATCACTCATAATTCCTAGACATGTCAATCAGGTAGGAATGAAGTAAGACATTAATAGAAATAAAGAGTTGTATGTTGACATGTAGCCCTTTCCTTGCTTAAATCATTGTTAATATTTTTGAAAAATTAACCTGTGAGAAGACATAGCTTATCAAGATAGAATATGCTAGATAGAACCATATAACTAAAGATGAACCAAACTTCACAATTTCATCTAGCCCTCAGTTTTAAGAAAGGCTGGTGACCCTGTTATAGAGTCTGACAGCTGCGAGGATTATATACAAATATTCAACTATACCAGAATTAAACCAGGTCTAAATTAAAAAAAAAAAAAAAAAAAAGGAGTATCACTACAAAGATTACCAACAGTGGTCCATACCACAGTTTGATATCAGCAAACACTGAGAGCATACATTGATAGACACCACAGCCATGCTATCATTGCTAACACTGATAACAGCATAAATCGAATTAAATCGGGACTTGATGAGACCTTTCGAGTATCACTAGAAATATTATAAACAGTCGTCTCCATACCACAGTTTGCTATCAGTAAACACCGAAGGCATTCACTGTTAGCATACCACATCCATGTTAGCAGTATATAGACGGATGGTTTAGCATATATTAGCACAGGTATCAATAAAGGACTACCATATTAAACACTTTTACTAACCTCAGGCAGATGGACAGGCGCTCTGCAGGTGGGATTGAGCGCCTGTAGTTGGTGTCTAGGCGGGCGATTCTGGGACCGACACGGGACAGCAGGTCCTCAAACTGGGCAAGTGAAAGACTGTGATATCGCTGAAATCGGCCGTCATCCAGGCGCAGCTCCTGAAGCAAGTGGTGAAACTCGCCAAACTGCTCACGCCTCTGGAGGACTGGACCCAGGTACGGCGAGGACGTCCTTAACGGGCTGCTCTGCTCTCCACAGTAAATAGAAAAGGGAGACTCTCTTCAAGCGCTAGCTCGACAGCTGCCATCTAGCAAAGATACCGTCTGGCACAACTTCCTCCCACATTTCCGGTTCACGTGCGTCAAAATATGCAATTTTGAGGCGCGATGGATTTTTCTTGGACACGCGTCGAGGTGTGAATGTGCACGCGTCAAATTAGGGGCGTTTGGGGCATTTTCGCTTGCGTCTATCGCGTTCGGTGTGAACACACCGTAAGGGCGATATGCGCTTTCACGTCAAAAATTCGTCATAAATATTTCTCCAATAACACAAGAAAAAGGTCGCCAGATTTGTCGTTAGTCGCTTTTTAGAAAAAAAAAGTTGCTAAGGGGGTCTGAAAACTCGCTAAATATAGCGACAAAGTCGCTAAGTTGGCAACACTGCAGCCACGCATTGGCTAAGCAGCTCCACAGATTCACGCAGCATTTCTTAAAGATTTACCATTACCTGTGCACATGTTTTATCCCAACAGAGATGGCTCTAACAGCCATAAGAATATTTTGTTTTACCCCTAACAGCCATAAGAATATTTTGTTTTACCCCTAACAATGGCATCCTTCACTTGGTTCTCTGACACCTGTGGCATAGATATACAAACTCCAGTCTCCGAGGGCAGGTGTCCCTGCTGCCACACACCTGTATAAATTTAGATCATTAGCAAGACTTTTGAACTTGACTGCTGGCTGAGGTGGCATTTCAGCCATTTGTTTCATGTTACAGCAGCTCATCAGTGAATGAACATCGAGCAATAAAAATACTTTTTTAAGTACATTTTCCAAACACTTACATTTATTTGAATTTACTTGAGTAGGTAGGGTCAGGGGGTGCATGCCACCTCAACATGCAGTTAAGTTCTATAGAGTCTTGCCAATGACCTACTAATTTTATTCAGGTGTGTTGCAGCAGGGACACATGGAAAAGTTTCAGGACACTGGCCGTCGAGGACTGGAGTTTGACACCCCTGATGTGCGTTTTCATACTCTTTCTCTTATTTCTCTTTACAAGTACCTCTATTGTCTATTCTCAAGAAAGTTGTATAAGTTCTATTGTGTTAATGCAAAGCTTGTCAAATCACTCAGGGATTCATATTTAATTTATTTTAGAAGTGTATAGCAGATAATCAGAAGATCCACTTCAATCTGATCAAACCACTTCTCCTGGAAGTCATGAATCAACAGCCATCTTGAAACAAATATGGGCACTTATTTGGACAGTTATTTTTGAATGATCCAAATTCAATTCCATTTTTAATGGTGAGCAGTGTTGGTTTTCCTACAAAAATGTGTTTTAAAACGATTCTTCTGGAAGTTCACTCTAATACATCTTTGCATAGTTCTTTGATGGTAACTGATACTGCTCTGCTGTAGGAAGCTGTTTTTTGTGAATGAGCTGTAGTCTGGGATCATGACCTGAATAGCAACACATGGTCAAAATGAGTAAAGTCAGTGTCCAGAACATTAATCTAAAAAAGTTATTTAAAACATGAAATATAAATATTTGCTTCTTCAAGGATGTCTGATATAGTAATTGTGCTAATTTGTGAACATCATCCAGTAAAGTTTTCAGGGTGCTGTGATGGCTTTCACTATTTTTTACCAAAATTATCTATCAGTATTGAGAATATTCTGGGTGTCGTCCCAGTCTGCTGAATTGACCTATTGTGTGTATGCATGTGTTACACAAGCATGCTACACTGTGTAATTTAACTAAAAGCCATGAAACCTGAGATCACACATGCACACACACCCTCACGTAGTGACTGAACAAACTTAATTGTCTACACAACACTGCCCAGAAGCAGCAGCAACAAACCTCTCTTTGTCGATCACGTAAACATGTTTTTGGTCTCCAAGCAGCTTCATAAACACACACAGCCTGTAAAGTGATGATGTCCTCATATGGAAGACTGCGGATGATGAAGAGCGTCGCTCTCTTCAGCATCACTGACAGCTTTCTGGGACTTACAGCAAAGGAAAACAAGTGGCTCAGAATTACTTGGTGAGTACATGGGCATCACATTTACTAATGTTCACTGTTCCTGTGTTTTTTCATGGATCTATTTTTAACCTCTGTTTAAAGCTGCACATCAATGTACATGAATAGATGCAAACTGGGTGCAAATACTCAAGCTACAAAATGAATCCAAAAAGGCAGAACCAAATAAAAAATGATGACCACAAAGAGTCTCTTTCAGTCTGGCTGTCTCTCTTCTCCTGTGTAAAAGACACAGTGGCTGTGCACAAGGCTGTGCCCACTATCTCATAATTTGACCAAGATTATTTTCAGATTTGTTTCTAATGTTCTGCTTACATGATTAACATTGCGCATTTCTGACACTGTCTTTTATGACAGAGCTGTAGTAGACTGCAGCACTGCAACATAGACAGTGATCACTCATGTAAAGTGAAAGTAGCATACAATAATACACATTGTATCTCATGTACTATACCTACCAATAATATGGATTATACACAACTTCACATAGGAGAACAATACATTTATGTTGTATTCATAATACACTCAGAACATTATTGCCACAGAGAGAGAGAGAGAGAGAGAGAAAGTACCAGGGGCAGAAGGAACAACTGGAGCAGATGTGGAAGGTAAAGTCCAAATAGGATCAGAGGTCTCTGTCCTGAAGAGCACAGGCCTAGTAACAGCTAAGATACTGCACCAAACCCTCAAACTCCCAGGACGTTAGATTTTTTTTAAAATTATATTTGCAAAAAATAATACCAAAAATACTAATTAAAAACATAAACAAAAAACAAACAAAAACATAGTTATGGACACAAGTTGTTTATTTTTTTAAATTATAAATAATACATAAACTATAAATGTTAATTTTTTTTTTAAAGATGATGATGAGAAGACGAAATAACAGTCATAACAGTGCATATTTTTATTATGTTAAATTAAATTAAATTAGATTAGATTAAATTAATGTTTTAAAATGAATATAATAAAAAATATTTAATATTATCTAATATTATTTCACATTTTATATTTCTTATATACATTTTATATATTACTTTATACTTTACATTATCTTTTTACATTTTATTTGTTTTTTACATGATTAATTACTGTATTTAATAATCATCATCACCAACGTATTATTTATCATTTGAAAATCTAATATATAATGGTATATATAATGGTAATTATATTTTATGTAAAAAGGAGGGGGAGAGGAAGGATGGGGGAGGGGAAGGAGGGGGAAGGAGAGAAAAGAAGAAAAAAAAATTTGTCACTGTAAATGAGATATATACTTTGTTGCCTGAAATGTACAGAGTGCCAATGTAGATAAACATGTACAGTGGCAATAAAAAATAAAAAATAAAAATCTAATATAATCCGTTATTATTATTATTATTATTGTTGTTGTTATTATTATTTATTGCTACTACTACTGTAACATATATCGGTGATTTAACAGTAAAATATTATAAATAGCAAAATCAATTTATTATTATTTGTTTGTTTGTTTATATGGGAGCGCTAATGCGCAGGTATTTCAGTTGTTTCGGGGTCTGACGGAGAGGATTAGAGAGAGGTGGAGAAGTGGGAGGAGTAGGTAGAGGAAGAGGAGGGGTGGCTAATGGAGGAAGAGGAGGGGTGGCTAATGGAGGAAGAGGAGGTGTCCTGCACAGTTGCGTCCAGAGGAGAGGAGCGGCCGCCATGTTAACCAAGAAGCCCGGAACCTCGGTCCTTCCGACGGGTGAGCATACCCTTTGTATCCGACAGAAGGCACCTGAGCCCGGCCACGGTTGAGGAGATGCCCCAGTGTTTCTCTGGCTGTCTTTAACGGCAGGTAGTGAGTGAGACACGGAGGAGCAGAGCGGGGAGGGCTGGGAGCTGTGCTAGCTAAGTGGCTCCAGTACGAGCAGCCCTCCAGGCTCGCCCTTTTCGGTCTCTGCTCATTAAATTAAGCATAAAAGCTGGGGGCTAGCTGGGCTGACAGCGGGAGAAGTGAAGGAAGGAAAATCAGCTCAGTCCGTCAGGTTTATTTTTAGCAAACAGATGAGAAGTGACAGCAGCAGCAGCAGCAGCAGCAGCTTTTCCCACAGTCTCTCCCTGCTCCGGTTATTCCTCTTCTTGCTCTCCGTCAAGCTGCCTTTGTCACCGAGCTACTCCTCGGTGTCCTGGCTCTCCTGGTGCCCTGTGTGTGATGTTAGCTTTGCTGGTTTCTGTTTTGCGTGTTTTCCGTTGCTGGGTAATTCTTGGCCTCCGGCTCCACAGACAGAAATAAATCTTCGGTCAGAGGTCAGTTGGTTTGCTCCACATTAAAGGTATGGTTTCCCCCTCCTATCACTTCCTAACATCTTATTTAAGGAGCTTGACAGCCTCACGCTGATCCTATTGGGGAGCGTTACAGCTGATATTCTGCCTTTATATTCATATAAGGATTCAGTGGCTTTGTGCTTGCATGGAAGCTTTCCATACACTCCTGGTGTCTCTGAACCATTAAAACAAGATTTATTCGCTCTCCAAAGGTTTGACGATTGTGCTTGGTTTATTTTTTTTATCATACGTTTAATTTCAATAAGTACTTTGATGGTTGGAGGCAGTTTCATTTTGCATGATGAGCCTGATTAGTATATTAGCATTGCATAAATGCTGTTAGTGTGAGGAAGTCACAGCAGAAATTACTTGTGGTATAAACAGGTTAAAGGGCGTAGCCATCCATTTGTGCGTGCACTGTTGTTTTGAAGCCTAAAGGTTGGCCATAGTGGTTATTTTGAAGCTTTATTAGCCGTAAACTCCTTTATTTACACTGATGGGCTAATTTTGGCTGGTGTATTCATAGACTTTTGGACATGTTGGATATTTGGATGGTTTGTGGTCTGCTGTTTTAAAGCCACAGCTTTGGTTTTCTCGAAACCGGATGTGGGGTAGAGCTGGGAAATTGTTAGCTTGGTTAGCTATTTGGTTAGGTCCTTTAAAGACTACGTTAAACCTTTAGGTTTATTTTAAAGGACATGACCCTATTTGGAAAAAATTTATAATATGTACAATTTACTGTCTTGTTAAATAGGGTGTTGAAAAGGCATTTAAAAAGACTAATGAGTTGTTAGCTGATGTTAGCGCTTGCTAGCATCATTATATTAAATGGTTCTAACTTTTGCTCATGGAAAATCTGTTTATATTCATATATTTTTTAAAAAGTTGGAGATGTCTATCTTGTGGTGTGAATAGATCTGTTCGGTTATTATGGGGTTTGTCAAATGTTGGGATGAGCTAGGAAGTTGTTAGCTAGCCAATGTAATTCACACTAGGGCTGTTCGATATAACGATATATATCGGATGACGATAGAAAAACGTCTATCGTTTCATTTTACGCTATCGTTTGTTTCGTGGTGTCGCAAAATAAACTGTTTACGGCAATATTTTTTCATTATTTTGATGGTCACTGTAGTGGCTATATTAATTTCCTAAAGTTCTCTCTTTCTCTTATATTTAATATAACCACACTACAGACGGACAAGCGCTTGTTTTTATGCGTTGTCGTTAGCAACAACGACGGTAAAACCACCTCGTGTCCACTTGTTTATTTTCCACATAAACCTTTCACAATAAAGCTCAAGATCCTGTTGAGACTTTTCAAAATAAACTGAATCACGTGAAAGATGCAGAGTATTTACGGATGAGAAGCAAAAAAGAGACGTCAGGTGCTAAAAAATAAACCTTAGACTCAAACGTTAGAACAGGCTTTTCCCCGCAGCACGCTGTGTAATAAATACTCACAAAGAAAACGGCGGCCGTTACAACCTATGTCTAAAAATGTATCGTTTCATGCATCAGTTAAAACACTCGACTCCAGGTACGTGACTCCCAGCTGGAAACACTTCACGCAAGTCGAGCTGCCCGACATTCACAGAATTTACAGAAAATGTTACATTTTTGTGATTTATATCGTTATCGGACGATAGATGTCTTAATATCGGGATATGAGATTTTGGTCATATCGCACAGCCCTAATTCACACTGTGATATAAAATGGTAGTCTAATCTTGGCTAGTGAAAAATGTGCCTTAAATATACACACATGGTTGTAAAAGCTAATGGTAGCCACAGGAGGGGTTACATAGGGAACTATTCAGCAACTAGCTTGGTTAACAAGGTGATAACGAGGGTTACTGGGTTTTGGAAAACAGGCTTTATGTTTTGTTTATTGAGGTTTTGGAGACTCTTGACCACTAACCATGTGACTTAACTTGTCCACCATTCTAGATGTGTGATAATTAAGGGAAGGGATCAAGTGAATAAGTCCCCAATCACTCCAGTTGTGAGGTGAAAAATGAATATAACGGTTGTGAGTAATTTGTGGAGGTTTATGGCAATCGCTGGAAAAATGATTGCTAAAGTCAGTCGCGTAGGTAGGTCCCCTGGCAACTCGCCTGTTGCTAGGGTAAAAGACATGGATTCCCGCGACTAGTGAGCAAAAAACTTGTGATTGCTGCGGTCACAGTTTCAGTGGAAATGAATTGACTTGTGTACAAATGTCATCCAGCTGCTAAAACACTGAAAAGCATTAAAGCTGAAAAGTGCGACACAAACCGCAAACGGAGGTTTACCTTTAAAGTAAAAATTACACCTTTAACTTCATTTTTACTTTTCTTTGTTTTTTGTCAGTGTTGTAAATCTAACAATTTCTACAGTCTCTCATAGTATAAGGCCTTATACATACACGCACTGTACGTACCTATGTATATCTCAATATACGTAGTGATAGAAGTAGCGATACCAAATGACAACAACATCAAGAAGAAGAAATACGAGAAGCTTTAGAAGTACCAAGGGCTCAGAGAAGAACTGGAGAAGGTGTGGAAGGTGAAGGTAGCAGTGGTCCCAGTGGTAATAGGAGCACTAGGTGCAGTGGCTCCAGCAGATCCCAAGAACAATATCAGAGATCTCTGTCCAGAAGCAGTGCTAGGAACAACTAAGATACTGTGTAGGACCCTCAAGCTCCCAGGCCTCTGGTAGAGGACCCAAGCTTGAAGGCCCCCTCTCACCACCCGCAGGGGCGAGAGGGGAATTTTTTTTTAATACACTTATATATAGGTATATATAAATAAATAATTTATAACATTAATAAGAGGTCCAAGAATGGATCCCTGTGGAACACCTGTAGTAATTTTGTTAATGTAAACTGAACGTGGTCATGATCTGCTGAATCCACTTATGGCATCTGAGGATAACATAGGGACATGTTGTACCAGGTGAAACGAGTATTTCTTGTTTTCAGGATTTCCTCTTATTAACTTGGCACAGTGGTAGTAGTTCTTGTGACTTCCTTGATTGGTGTTGGCATATATCTCATTTTGATAATAATATCAAGGTTTTGTTCTGCTGCCTGTTTCTGTTTGTTTTTAGATAAAAACCCAACTATTGTTACTGTTAAGTTGTTTTTCATAAGTTTATTTCAATCTGTGTTAACCCATCTTCACTCTAATTCTACAATAAACATATTTAAAAGAAATATCACGTGCTTCATGAAATAAATAACAGATAATTTAACCTTTTTAGGCCTCATATATCCAGCAAGGTGTATGTAAGGCGGTTGTGCCAAATTTATTTGAAGCTTGTCTTGTGGATAATGTAAGGGTGTTATGTGTAGTAGCATGAAGTATATGCTTTGCAATGTATCATACTATCTTTAGGAACTAAGACATTGCAGTTGAGTTCGATTGCACATTGCTGTATTCAGTTACAGTGATGTAAACAGAGGCAGACAGCCAGATGTAACATAGCTCTGATATTATTGCTGTCATTTGCTCACAGCCAGAGATGTGCTGTCAGTAATGAAGTTTAGACAGTGACTGATACAGAGTATAATTACTCGGTGATCACAGTCATGTTTTTGTCATTTAAACTCTCAGACTTGTAGCAAGCTTTCCCTGCTCATCCCTCATCCTTGTCTAACCACCTGCTTTATAATCAGTTCATTAGCTGCTTGAATCAGAGTCTGTTTCCTGCTGTGTGCTGGCAGTTTGTGCTGGTTTATGCACAGTTTCCAGATCTGTGTCACAGTTTCTCACTGTACACCGACAAGCACGGGGTGGATGTCGTAATGTTGACACTACGTGCTGACAAATGTCTGTTAAACTGGCTCTGCAGCAGCAGCACACGGGGTTTTAAAAGGTGCTTTTGAGAGGAGGGCGGAGTTTGCGACTGTCTCAGTTATCTGTGTCAAAGCAGATGGTGCCTGGTTATCAGAATACCCACATTCAGAGAGTTTCTGTCTTTGAAAACATCACAGCTGCTTGTTTACAAGCAGTGGTGATCATCACTCTCGCAGATAGATCGACAAACCTCATTAATGTGGGTTTTTACCAGCTGCTGCTAATTAACAGTGATTCTGAAATGGAAAAGTTTGGATGTCATCGGGCTGATTTGTTCTTGTTTTCCATTTGAATGCACTGCTACTGAAATGGTCACATTTTAATCTCTTAATTCTTGTTTCTCAACATGTGTTTTCCCAGTTTCCCCATCCTTATCTTCGTGTATCTGAGTGTGACATTTATTCAGCAGTGTCTGTGCCATAAAGTGACTAGTTTTGACTTATAAAGGGCAAAAATAGGTGAAATTGTGAAATTTCTGATATTAATATTCTTGGTGATTTTACCCAGAAATCCTGTTTAAAAGTCCAAACAGTGAAAATATGGCTAAATTTGTGGATTTAAAATAAAAAGATGTTGCTGAAAGGGAAGTGAAAAGTTAAAAAGGCGAGGCAGCCTGAATAAGTGTGATGACGGCATCCGATTTCCATAATTAAACAGAAACATGAATACCCAGCACATACCTGCCTTGTGAGCAGATAGGTAGATACTTTAGTCTAGCTCTCGGTTGAGCCGTCGCTCTTTAAAAGTCAAGTTTGGATGAATTACAGTTTGAAAAGTCTCAACATGTGTGACTGAACAGCAGCAGTATGAGTCAGTCTACATCTTCATGACTGAAACAGTTTGTTTACCCTCCTGCGTAATAATGTTAGCACACCACCAAAGGAACAGCAGCATGTGTTGATAAAAACATACAAGTAATTAATGGCTTTATTGCAATTTTCACACTTTGTAAAGCCACCCAGGTCCCGTTGGACCATTTGGGTGAGCACTTTTGGTCCCCAGGCTGCATGTTTGACACCTCTACATTAGTGGATTGCCCGACCAGAGCCCTAACAGCCAATCAGTAGCTTCAAAACTGAGGGACTTAAGGGGGGCTTCACTTTGACTCCACAGTTGTATGTTGTGCTAAATTTGGGTGTCATTAACACCTAGCCATGTGCGTCTGTCACACACATGAATTTTTTGTTATTTTTATGATACTTCACTCACTATTGTTAGAAGTAGGGAATAGTGTAGAAGTTCAACTAAATGTCAGTGAGTCATCTACAGGACCCTGTGAGGAACAGCATGCTGTGATTTTGGGAGCTTCGTAGTTTTTTTTTACCCACATCTTTTATATCTTCAGCACCTCTGCTGGCTTGTGACATTGCTGAGCGTCACAGTGCTGACTTTCCCACTCGACCGGTTGAGCAGCATGCCAAGCATGCTCGCCGACTCTCTGGCATTTCCAGTAAGGGCTCTCTTTGCTTTGTTCCGGTGTTGAGTTTGCATTCAGAGCACTGCTTTTCCACTCCGGTAGCATGCATTTGTTGGGCTCGCAGGGAGGCTGTGTGCGCCTTCCAGTACAGATCCCTGTTACACTATCAGTACGTGTTGCAGGAGGCCCTGCAGAGTTGATGAAGGGCTGAGAGCCCAGCAGGACACTGGATGGTCTGAGTTAGAGCCTGAGCTGGTCTGGAGATTTAAGCTCTGCTTTTTAATGCTTTTATTGGCTGATAATTTTATTTTTCTGACTAAAGCAAGGACTTTGAGCTTCTTTCAAATCTGTTAAGTAAAAGTTGTAGTAAAGATTAGGAGTCAGATGATTTCTGTTTTTTTTTAGGCCTGACAGACACACGGATTATTAGTAATCAGACACTGATAACAAATATACACTGGCATTCAGTATTAAATCTAATTGTCGACATTCAGAGTAAAAAAAAAAAAATGTTTGCCAAGTTTATTACAATGAACTGCAGCTAAACTAAAACGGTTTCCAAGTCAGCTTCAGAAAGTATCGCTGTACAATATCTGCTCTGAACATTTGAAAAACACTACCCATCTTATTAAAATAAAACTGATACTGAAACAAATAAAAATCCAAACTGAAACGGGCAAGCTTGAAACAGAGTTGAAAAAGCAAGAACTTAAAACAAAATGGTAAAAGAAGAAAGGACAGAATGTAATATCTCTAACTGTCAGTGTAAGCATGACTGGTCCGCATGTAGTTAAAACAGAGCCTGCGGTAACCATCAGTGCATTTTCCTCTTATGTTTCATACAGTATAATAAATGTATTTCAAGCTAGGGCTGGGCGATATGACCCAAAATTCATATCTCGATATTTTTTAGCTGGATGGCAATATACGATATATATCTTGATTTATTTTTTTTTTTTTTTAAATCCATAAAGTAAGAACAAATAGAGAGTTCTTAGTCAAAGCTGTGTCCCAGATGTCACACAGGCACTTTTATTAATATACAGCATAGATGTACATGAAAAAATTACTCAAAAATAAATTATGAGCATTTATTAAATAATAATGCTACATAAATAAAAGAAAACTGTTGTTTTTGTGCATAACAAAGAGCTCACAATTGTGCAGTCAAAATGTAAACTAAAAGACGCTGAGCATAATAACAAAGACAGATTTCACAGCAGCTCTATTCCCAAGTTCTACTGCGTGACTGACAGCCTGGAGTTTGAAATCCGCTTCATAACCAGGTCTCTGAACAGGTGCCATTTATGGTCCTTATACACACACAATACGGTAATATTCCGTTGAAGCACAGTACGTATTACTCTGCGAGGCTCCTCGGTAGCCGTAATGCTCCGACAATCCATCAAGCGGTGCAGCTCCGTAGCTTACCAAAGTCGTACTAAAACATTTGACAGATTTTCGAGCGCCGTGTACCACATAAAATCGTTTCGAGGTCAGTAAACACAACCAGAATTCATACATAAGGCACACGGGATTATAAGGGGCACTTTTGATTTTCAGAAAAATCAAAGGATTGATTTTAAGTGTGCCGTATTTTCCAAACAACACGGTAATAACGACGCCTGCTAGCATGCTCTACTAAAAATAGTGCTTTGTTGTGTATCTGACGGACGAAAGCTAAACCAGTTCCACACCACTGAAGTTGCAGCATTTTTACAAACCAGTTCTGGTTCATCCTTTTCATTTAACGATCCACTTTCGCTCTTCTCATTCTGCGTCGCCGCCATGTGCATATGTAAACATAGGCACTGCGCACGCACGTTTTACCCATATTCTATCGCGATATTTCATTTTCCTATCGTTGCCCAAAATTATACCGGTATTACCGTGAACGGTATGATATGGCCCAGCCCTATTTCCCAGTGAGGTATATTTCTGTCTGTGTACATGCTGTCATAATGTGCAGTAAGGGCTCTCTTTGCTCTGTTGTTTCTCCATGCCGCAATGCCTTGTATGCGTTTTGTTTACAGTTTTTCTCATGCCTGGTTGTTGTTGTTCTTTGCTTTTGCTCATTTCTTGTTATTTTATGAGCCAGATGTGATTAAATATGGCTGAATCTGTCACTTTTACATGATGGACTGCTTCTTCTTAGAGAAAAGTCAACGATAACAGTAGTGTTAAAGCACTTTCATTTTCCACTAAGAAATAAAATACCGTATTAAACTTTAAGCTGTTTATTGTGGCTGCCTGCTATCTTAGCCGCTAGCATGACCTTCCATTCTTGTTGTTAGCGTAGCCTTGGCCACTGTGCTCCTTTTCTCTGTTTGTGATAATGCCTTGAGCTTGTTCAAATTGCTTGTAGCAGGAGGCCGAGGGTAGCCCTGGCAGGTATTTCTTCAGGTTGGGTGTGTCTGCCGTAGGGGCTGGTCTCAGTCAGAACAGGTTGTTAAAAGTTTGAGACGCTTCAGGGACTGACGCTTCCGTCTCCACAATAAGGTGCATTCCATTTTTAGTGCAACCTTCATGCAAGTTTGCCACTACTCAAATGCTGTTGTGACTCAAACAGAGAGGATGTCATGTTTATTAGCATCTTTGGCTTCAAACAGCAGCTTCGTTCATTTACTGGAGCTTTTTCAGACTGTGGACACTTCTGCAAGGTAATTGGGTTTTACTCATGACAGGTAACGAATCATGTGGCTCTAAAGAAAGAGAGAGAAGCGGTACATCAGCACATTTTAAACCTGCCCTACTTTGCTCCCTTATTCACAAAGGGTCCAATGTTTTTCCGCTGGATATCCTTCCAGACACAGACCCAAATGGATCTGCATCAACTCCTGGGATTGAACCGGAGATCTTTTGCTTGCTATTCTGATAATTGAATGATTTGCAGTTGGTTTGGGGGTTTCCACTGCATGCTGCTGTCAGTACAGTCAGGGTTGTTGTGGTTTCCAGACAAATGTCTGTTTGCAATATTCGATAGAACTTATCTACATCTTTTTTTTCTATCCATGAATCTGCAGGGCTCTAGAGTGCGACCAATTTGGTCACAAATGCAACTGAATTTCTCAATGGTGTGACCAAAAAAATATCCTAGGTCACACCAGTGCGACCAACCGTTCGAGTAAAAAAAAAAAAAAAAAAAAGTCTCAGCAACTCTGAAAGTCTCTGTGTGGCCAACAGCAGACACCCATTGTGCCCATATGGTGGTCTAAACCAATCAGAGATGGTGAAGGGCGGAACCTCTCAAATGCCCATGTCCAATTTAAGATGTTCAGTTCGAAGCCTTTGAGTCACTTTTAATTTTGACTTGCTTTTCATTTTATATATCTTGAGATATTTTAAGTTTAAATCTCAGCTCAGTGAAGCACTTTAAGCACAAGAACTTTTTCAGCACTGTTTTTTTTGTTTTTAGTTGAGTTGAGTAAAGTTTGACTTATCTGACTGTTTGTTTTAGCTTAATGCACATTTATAATCCGGTGCACCTTATGTCTAAGGTCCAAAAAAATACTGTAACTTATCTTTCTTGTAGAAATCTGCTCCAAATAAAGAACTTTGTGTTGACAAGATTGTTAGTTAATCATTTAGAAATCAATATTGTCTGTATGGACAGCAATTTAAAAAAAACAAACAAAAAACAAACAAACAAAAAAGTGAACATGTAAAGCTGCGGTGTTAAGCGATGCGGTTGAAGAACTTGGGTGCAAAAAAGTTCTGTGGTAAAAAGTTAGTCTAGAGCCCTGATCTGACCAAAGTGTTTCTGGCTAACTGATTAAAAGTTTTTCTAATAAAATGTCATCAAATAAGCAAAAATGGCAGATTTTTTAATCCCAGTGTGACATAAAAGTTTTAGTTTTGGACTAACAAAAGTTTTCAGTTTTCTTCATCGTCCTGTGGCATGCCTTTGTGGCCTTGCCGATGTGGTTTCGCCTCACCCTCCATGTTATCCTCATTAGCGGGATTAAGTTTGGATTAGAGGCAGAGAGCAGCAGTACGGACCATCTGCCTGCTTCAACTTGCACCGACACAGGAAGTCGCCGGACGGTGGCCTGCAAGGGTCTGCAAGGGTCTTCTTTGTTTATCCATTTATTGTTTCCATGACAAGCCAGCAGAAGATTCTGATTTTCATTTCCAGCTGTTCAGAAAATATTTTAATGATCTGGAGCCTTTTGATTACAGAAATAAGCTCACAGACACGACTCAACATAGTGGGTAGGATAGCTCACTCATCAGCCATCTAAAACAGAGTTTGGGCTGTTTTTGTTGAAACCAACTTTACGTGTGAAATCTGATAAATGCTGATTTTACTTCAGAATGAGGCTTTAAAAATATTTTATCCTGACAAAGTTGAGCCTCTACAGGTGATATTTCCCAGGTAGCACATGGAAGTATCCTGGCCCACGTCCATCTGTGCTGCAGGCATTTGTGTCTATAACCTCCTGAAACACAATCTGAAGCTCACAGCGTAAAGCCCTGATTGGCTGTGCGGAGGCGAGAACAGTCAGCCGCTGAACTTCTCTTTGTTGTTTTGTTTTCATTTGTTAGTCACGTTTCCTGTGAACGACCCAAAGTGGCAGAGAAGATATGAAAACTTTGACTGTTGTCAGACACCTTTTTCCTCTAAACTCCTTTGAGTCCTGTCACCGTTTTCGGGGGTTCAGATCGGAGCTGTTTGAACTCTGCGTATAAACCCTGTGCAATCAGTATGTGGTAATGTTTGGCCTGCTCTTACTTATATCACTGGTTCCCCTTTAAAAGTGATGTGAAAGTGACTGCTTTGCTCCCTCAGAAGCGATTCTTAAGTTAACAGACTCTGCTGGTTGCTGAGTTTTGATTTCCTGCTTCTCCTTTTTCACGTCGTCACTGTGAGTCGGGCTGTGAACCATTGACAGCAGCAGAAGCTGATAAAAGTGTTGTTTAAAGTCCAACATGCTTTATCACCCAGCGGCTGTTAAACTTTTGGCTCTTCAGTTAAGATACTCGTCCGCTGTGACCTCTGACCCGTGCGTGGTGTTGCTGTCGTCATGTTGCTATTAAAAAAGGTGAAGCTGCAGAGGGAGAGGAAAAGAGGTAGGAACTGTATTGGAGATTACGAGGCTAAATTAAAACCTTCATCCTCCTTAGACTCTGTAGGACTGACTCCAGAATGAACAGGATTGCTTTGGGTCAGTCCAATCCAGGGCTATTTGAAGGCAGTTAGCAGGACAGTCAATGAGCTGTTTACATGCAGACTGGTAGCTAAGCTTTCAGCTACTTCAAGCTTTCTTATGCTGTATTTACATGGTACTGTACAGACTGCAGTGTTTCCCACAGGTTTATTTTTGGCACATGTTATGTTTGTGTATGTGTCAACACAAAGCTTTTACACATTGGTCACGTTTACATGTTTCAGTTCATCAAACTAATCTTGGACAAACATAACCCAGGTAAATACAAAATGCAGTTTTTAAATGATTATTTCGTTCATTAAGGGGAAAAATGTATCTAAAGCTAACTCATCTCATGTGAAAAAAAGTAATTACCCCCTCTAAGTCATAAATTAACTGTGATTAGTCACATGTCTGATTTCTGCCAGACCTGCTGAATCATTAAATTGCTTAAATAGAACCTGTATGATAAAGTGAAGTAACCTAAAAGATCTCAAAAAGCAACACATCATCCCAGGATCTAAAGAAATAGATACAAAAGATCTGCTGGTCTTCTGCTGCCACAGCCCATCTGCTACAAGTTTCAACATATTTTGCATTTAGAGATGCTCTTCTGCATACCTTGGTTGTAACGAGTGGTTATTTGAGTAAATACTGCTTTCCTGTTTGAACTTCAGCAGGTCATCTTGACCATGTCTATGTGCCTAAGTGCTTTGAGGTGCTGCTGTGTGATTAGCTACTTGGATAACAATTAAATAAAATTGTTAAATAAAAATAAATGTTACAAGCAGTTTACTCGCAGCAACTTAACTGCAAAAACCAGAAAAACATCATCTTTGTTACCTTGGGGCAAAGCATGAAAAGGGTTTTTGGTGCAGTGATTAGAAGGTACAGTACAAACAGGAAAAATACATGAGGTCAAAGACTACAGCGTCACAGAAAAAAGCTGTGGAGTCAGATTTCTCTTGTTCCAGGAAATAAAAAAAGAAGATTAAGAGTTAAGTTTATTCTTACAGCTCTTATCAAATGCAGATAACTTTCTTTAAAATCGAGAACTGGGGCATGTCTAAGTAGGTAAAAGGTGTACAGGTCAGGTGTACAGTGTTTTGGTGTCATAAAGCGCAGCAGATGGCGAGACATGACGACACTGGTGAAGGAGCTGATGAGGCTGGAGGTGTTGGATGAAGTCATAGTCACTGTGCCGATCGGCACAGGTCAGGCTTGGATGTTTGAAACTTACAGCGGGCTTTTTGGCTACTTATGGACATTTTGTTAAAGAAATGAGAAAATGATGAAAACTGAGCTAATCCAGATTTAAAAATAAGTAATTAAATGATGATTTTTTTTTATGACAGTTTTTGCAAGAAAAATTACAGATTAACTTTTCTTACAAAACCTGCATAAAAATCAGCAGACCTTTACATATGTGAAGCTGCGTCTGGAGAATGTTTACAGATATTGTTTAAAGATATTTAGTTATTAATTGTAGCTCCTGTGCTGCTGGAATAACTGGAGGTTTTTCCATTCTTCCCATTCTTCCACCATGGTGTGAATTCAGCTCATTTTATCTTCTTAGACAGCACAGTGCAGAGTCGGTCTAAAACATCATAAAAACCAGTTTTATTTTTCATTTTTGAGATACTGCCCGATAAAGGTTGTGTAACTCACCAGGTTTCCCATCTATGATTTTTTTTTTTTTTTTTTTTTTTTTTTTTTTTTTTTTTTTTTTTAAAAATCCTTCTTTGCTTCCTCCTAAGGCTAAAACACTCAAATTCAGAAACTTTTTTTTTGTCTGTGTGTGTGTGTCTCCAAGCGGGACTAGTTGAAACACAGTCATTGGTTTTTATGATGTAAAAGGCCTTAAAAACACACATGACAATAACAAAGCTGTCATATAATCATATTTTCTCACTCTCTTTCAGGCAAAACGGGCGAGCCGGTCTACTCTCCCGGTCACAACGGCTCTCAGGCCACGTCGCCCGCCGCCCTGCCCCCACTTCGCAACAGTAACCACCATCATTTGACGGTATGGCTGCATGCTGCTTTATCATTTATTACTTTCACTTCTTTGTCATTGTTGTGTTCAAAATAACACATGTGAAAAGCATACAGCGGATATCAGGCCCAAGTATCTGGACTTCTTCCTCTTGATCTCAGAATCTTTAAAACTTTAGGCTGCTTTAGAAGAACTTTGAGTAGTTTGCTCATTTAGGTTTAACCAAAATACACAAACTGTGTGTTGTGTGTAAATGTGCTTTGATAACATTAGTACTCCTCAAACAGTGTTTTCTTTTACCAAAATACAAATATTTTTCTTCAAACTAGGACAATTACGCTTTTCCTTCTTTTAACGTTTGAGGCCACAGTGTTGCTGCACTTCTAGTATGCACTTAATTATACAAAAGCTTTCAAAGACCCGCCTGGAAAAACAAACAGAAGAAGAAAAAGACTGAACCCTGCACGCAGCAGGCTGTCAGGGAGCGAGGGGAGAGAGCAAGCCATGCTCCGCCCTAATTGGCTTTATATGAACGCAGGTGAGACTAGGGCTGGGCAATATATCGAGATTTTTAAAAATATCGATATATTTTTATACGAGATATAAGATGTGACAATATCCTTTATATCGATATAGTCTATGTTACGTTATAATTATACTTGTGGAGCCGCAAGTTTGCCTCTCTTTCGTCCACTTTTGTCTCTACGCAACGTTACTCAGCCTCGCCTCTCTCCTTCACTGAACACAACTCCCCCTCCTCCCCCATTGCTTCACCTGCAGGCAGCGACAAGATGGACACGGCAAATCTCCGTTAACGAGTTACCGCGCATCACCCCGTGCGTGGGGCTGGACAGCTTCAACGTGTTAACGAGCTAGCCACGCTAACACCATGCAGCCCAGAGCGGCTGCACGGCCTAAAATCCTTTCATTTTCTCAAAAGTTGACAGCGTGCCTTATGTAAGAATTCTGGTTGTGCTTGATGACCGCGAACCAATTTTATGTGATACACGGCGCTCAGCAATATGTCAAAAATGTTTTAGTACGACTTTGGTAAGTTACGGAGCTGCACCGCTTGATGGATTGTCGGAGCATTACGGCTACCGAGGAGCCTCGTGGAGTAATACGTACTGTGCTTCAACATAACATTACCGTATTGTGTGTGTATAAGGACCATAAATGGCACCTGTTCAGAGACATGGTTACGAAGCGGATTTCAAACTCCAGGCTGTCAGTCACGCAGTAGAATTTGGGAACAGAGCAGCTGTGAAATCTGTCTCTTTGTTATTATGCTCAGCGTCTTTTAGTTTACATTTTGACTGCACAATTGTGAGCTCTTTGTTATGCACAAAAACAACAGTTTTCTTTTATTTATGTAGCATTATTATTTAATAAATGCTCATAATTTATTTTTGAGTAATTTTTTCATGTACATCTATGCTGTATGTTAATAAAAGTGCCTGTGTGACATCTGGGACACAGCTTTGACTAAGAACTCTTTTTGTTCTTACTTTATGGCTTTAAAAAAAAATCGAGATATATATCATATATTGCCATCCAGCTAAAAAATATCGAGATATGAATTTTGGGTCATATCGCCCAGCCCTAGGTGAGACTCAGTAGCCTGTCAGCACAGAGGATGAACCAGAGCAAAGGCAGGTTAATAATGATGATAGAGAAAGTTAAAACAAAGATGCCTAACAAGGTTTCGAACAATGATGGCAGCATGCAGAAGTCATTCAGATTGCTCTAAATGCTCTATTTTATATTTTTTTTATCTGCTCTGTGTGATGTCACGAAGAGGGAATGTCATTAATATGGTCATTTGAGTACCTCAGAGTAGTTTATATCCTCTTTTACTGTGTGTGGTTCTCCTTTTTTTTCTTCTATTCTCTTTCCGCTCCCAACAAATCAGGGTTGATTGCTACCCCTCCAACAGTGTCTTCCTGTTAAAAGGGCGTTCTTCCTTTCTGCCATCACCAAGTGCTTGCTCACAGGCAGTCACCTGACCATTGGGATTCTTTACCTTACAATACACCTGGAAATTAAAATTGAGCAGTCTACTGAGCTGAATAGAAGCTCCACTCTCCTCTTGCTGTTCAGATCATCTGTTTGTGGGAGGCAGCCAATCAGGAGATTAAAGGAAATGGATGAACTACACCAACGCCTACTTTAAAATAAATAACTGTGAAGCTGTTACCAAGAAGAACGTGAATCTGATCCAGTTTAATTATAAACATTCAGTCTGCTAGTGTGTCTCAGGTTCATGGTTTCATTCTGATAGTCATCAGCAGGTGAATAACAGAAAAAGTGATGAACAGATTAGCGGCAGACATTCTGCTCAGACCTTTGTGGTCAGCAGCTTTGTGCAGGTCGTGATTATTGAGTTTGATTCAGATTCTGCAGCTCGGGGTTTTGTCCCGTTCATCTCTGCTCATCGTTGGCAGAAATAAGCTGGTGAAATCATCTCTGTCGGTGTTCGCGTGTTAGCGTGCTTTTAGCGCCAAGAAGCAGCACTTCTGTGCACCAGCCTGCTGTAGCCACATGGCTAATAATAGCTTCCTGTGCCAGGATGCTTTAAACAGCTAAATGGTTTATAGGCTGGTGTGAAGGACGCACACACAAGACTAATGCTATAAAAGAAATAATGCATCATTTATTTGCTCTGTTTATTTTATCACCACTTTTGTACGCGATAACAACGTCAGTGGAATCTCTTACCATACGTTAAATTTGATGTCCAGGATGGCAAATCAGAGGCTTCTTATCACTTGGAAAAAGACACGTTTAATCGAGGAGCAAATATTCATTGTCTGAAATTGATCTTCCAGGCTCGAGTAATTTACCTGCAGTAGCTAAAGCTGTTACTGATCTCTGAAAACACTTATTTCACATCCACATTTAGACCAAACTTTATTTTGTGCACTCTGAGGGCTTTATCAAGCTCACATCCACACCTACATTCAATCAGCAATCTCCAGTTTATTTAACACACGATAATGGTCACAGTGGTGCCATCTACTTTGTTTATGATTCACGGTTGTCACCAGGACGTTGGTCAGCAGAGCTGTGCAGTGCTTGTAAAAGCTGCTTTGATTACATACAGTTAATATTAACCAGCAAAGCGATACCAAACTATAGTTAAGGTCATGTGACATTATCATAGCTAACTAAACCTGAAAAGTCTAAGTATGGTTAAATGTTTTGGTTCACTAAAATAAAAATATGATAAAGAGTACTTACTGAACTAAACTAAAAATATGTAGTAAAAATTTTGTCGTGTACTTTGTCAAATTGGTTAACACAAACAACCTCCATCCTCTACGTGACATTGTGCAAGTGTGTTTTATTGTTATACCAACAATGAAACCATAAAAAATAATAATAACCAGCTCTGAAACTGATAAGAATAAAACTCAAAATATTTTCTTTTTACTTACTAAAAAAATCAAAACAATTTTTTTTTTTTTTTAACCTAACCTATGTCTGAGCTAAAGATTGCAGATGATCGTTGGCGTTTTTATTTATTTCTTTGTTTATTTATTTGCACATGCTACTGCTCAATCTGGACATCTGCAGGCTTTTACATACTAAAAAAGTTTAAATTCAAAACGGTTGACATGTAATTCAATTTTTTTTAAAAAGTATGCACAGAGGTAATGATTCATTCATTCTCCTAAATCTTTTCAAATTATCCGATTTCACACTGATTCTGCATTTCAAATGAACGTGATGTTGTATTCACTCATTCTTAAGGGTAAGATGTACTTCATCCCCAAAACTGTGAAACTGTTTCATGACAGCAAGATCATGTAAACACAGCCTGTGACAGCAGAGCTTAGTGAATTAAAGTAGAAGATAAAATAAAACATACCATATTTTCCGCACTATAAGGCGCACTTAAAATCCTTTAATTTTCTCAAAAATCGACAGTGCGCCTTATAATCCGGTGCGCCTTATGTATGAATTCTGGTTGTGCTTACTGACCTCAAACTGATTTTATGTTGTACACGGCGCTCAAAAATCTGTCAAATTTTTTTAGTATAACTTTGGTAAGCTACGAAGCTGCACCGCTTGATAAATTGTGGGAACATTAAGGCCACCGTAGTCAGGAGCCTTGAGGAGTAATCTGGGTTCAAAACTCCTTCCGCTTCAGGTCCAAAACAATGCGGCATCACTGAGAGTTAAAAACTGTCTAAATTCTTTCATCTTTAATGAAATGATCAGCGTTGCTGCTTTAACAGGCGTAACAATTAAGTTTAACATCCAGGCATCCATGAAAACAGAATTTATGAAATTTAACGGAGTTAGAAGTTAGCAGGGATTTAGCTTGCTAGTTTCCACCTTAACATGATATAGCATGTTCTGACTGAGGAATTTCTGAAAAAAAATTAAAACATACAGCTCTGCTATCACTTCTGCCATAAATGAAGACAGGAAACTAAACAGCAGTGACTTTTGTAGGTTTACTGAAGTTGGACTAGCTGGTATATAATGATGTGCGACGTCAGCGGTCCCCAACCCCCGGGCCTCGGACCCGCATTGTATATGCTGAGCTCTAAATAAAATTAGAGCTCAGCATATACAAATTTTAATATACTGCAATAAAATTCTTAATGAGTGCAACCTAATGACAAGTGAACCCCGGAAGAAATAAAGTCTTATATTGGGGCAAATTCTTTAATCACATTTGACTGATAATTCTGTACGGGCAGTTTTTATGTCTCAGTAACGATTGAAATGAACAGAAATTTTGATTATTTTTCAAAATAACTGCCTGAATATGTACCTGGAAACGTTTCAAGATGGGTGTCCAGTGGCTAAACTTTCACCTGAAAGAACTCATTTCCCAGCCCTCTTATATAAAACCATTTAAAAACATAGAAATGTTACACTTAGCTTTTTTATGTATGTTTAATAATTTAAAAAAAATCTGCAGATTAATGAATAATGGAAATCATTTTCTGGGCCACAGTGAAAGAATGAAGCACCATTTGGCTGACTGAGTTGAGGTGTAGTCAGGTTAGGGAGGAGTCAGCAGAGCCAGATCTTATATATCACTGTAGCTGCTGACACACTCACACAAACGGTTTGTGTGAGTGTTTCATCTCCTGATTGTCATCCTCATGTTTGTGCCACCGTGTCCTCAGCTGCCGGGTTACAAGAACACACACTTACTGTGTTTTTGTGTTAAGCACCGGGTCTTTGAACCAAGCTGCTCTGCCGTGTGTGTGTGTGTGTGTGTGTGTGTGTGTGTGTGTGTGTGTGAGAAAGCACCTCTGTTATCTGAAAGGACCCAGGTGTGCTGGTCACCACAGCAACGGGGAGTGACTCAGTGAGCGGGAAACAAAGGGAGACAATGAGCCGGAGCCGCCTGTTAATCAGAGGGGGATAATTTCCCTGACACAGTTCATCTTCCCGGGAATCGTTTTTGTCTAATTCACTCATTTGTGGGTGTTAATTATCCACGTTTCTCTGAGAGCGCATGTCCAGGTCCATATTTAGATGACACGCATCAGAAAGCGAATCATTAAAAGGAGAAAAATAAAGTCCCAGAATGTATTAAACTCAAACCAAAGACATAAGTGTTTATAAAGTGGCCACCTGCTCGTTACTGCTGTTAAATAAACCTCTGTTTCCTCGGCTCAACTTGCAGAGGACTCACTCTTATTTTTAGCCAATATTTCCCTCTGTTTTCTGTCAGGGAGGCTCTAAAGTTGCGATGTCGGACGCCGTCCAGCTGTCATCGCAGTCGCAGGGCCACGTCACTCAGCTCTATGAGGAGAACACCAACAAGCGCCCGGTGCTGACCTCCCAGCCCAATGGGCTGGCTCCAATCAGCTCGTCCCGACCGGGTTTGCCGCTGCCAGACCGGCAGACCTCGGCGTCAGAGCCTGCCCACCACCACCGCCAGAGCAGCGCAGCCTCAAACAAGTCGACGGACAACAAGCCGAAGGTCAACCCCATGACCCCGGAGCAGGCCATGAAGCAGTTCATGTCCAAAATTTCGTCATTCGAGCACCACGAGGTGTTCAGCTACCCCGAGGGTGAGCATCCCTGACCACTCCGCCTTCAAATGGTCATTCCAATTGATTAGATGTCGGGTGCATTGGCAGGAGAGAACCACTAATAACTGATCAATCATCTGCTTCCTCCTCAGTGTATTTTGTTGGCCAGAATGCCAAGAAGAGGCAGGGGGTCATCGGTGGAGCCAACAACGGGGGCTATGACGATGATCAGGGGTCTTACATCCACGTACCACATGACCACATCGCATATCGCTACGAAGTCTTGAAGGTCATCGGCAAGGGCAGCTTTGGACAGGTACGATTGCTGACACCCCCCCCTTTCTTTTTTCTTTTCTTTTTTTTTTTTTAATTTCCCTTTTTAGTCTGAATTTTTTAGCCTTTTTTCTTTTTCTTTTTTTAGATTATTTTTGTTGACTTTTTATTAAATTCTGTTTGTGGTAATGTTTAGTTCCTGACTGTTTAAGAGTGATGACAAGTTTTAGCGTCTTTGCAGTAATAATTTATAACCTTAATGCCTGCTGAAGTTTCCAGATGATGTTGTAGTTTGTAGTAAAGACAGTAGAGATGGTCATTACACAGCTTAGCAGCTGAGCTTTGTTTGGTGAAACATGTCTCATTATAAAGGAAAGCTGCAACAAAAGGAGTTTTTAGTCATCAGGTTGAGTCTTCATGTTTAATTTTAGGATAAAAAATTTTTTTTTAATAGAGAAATAGCAGTTGTAGAATAGAACCAGGAAAACCATGAATTTAAAAAATATCTTTGCATACTCTTCTATTTTGAGACTTTAGTTGGTGGGTTTTTTTTTTTATTATTATTATTTATTTATTTATTTTTTTTTTTTTGACACCAAGAATATCTGATCTAAGATTAATGACGGCGTGATGCTCTTCCTTTTCCTCCTGCAGGTGGTGAAGGCCTTCGACCACAAGACTCAGACCCACGTGGCTCTGAAGATGGTCCGCAACGAGAAGCGCTTCCACCGGCAGGCGGCAGAGGAGATCCGCATCCTGGAGCACCTGAAGAAGCAGGACAAGGATTCGAGCATGAACGTCATCCACATGCTGGAGAACTTCACCTTTCGAAACCACATCTGCATGACCTTCGAGCTCCTCAGCATGAACCTGTACGAGCTCATCAAGAAGAACAAGTTTCAGGGCTTCAGCCTCCCGCTGGTCAGGAAGTTTGCCCACTCCATCCTGCAGTGTCTGGATGCGCTGCACAAGAACCGCATCATCCACTGCGATCTCAAGCCCGAGAACATTTTACTGAAACAGCAGGGACGCAGCGGCATCAAGGTCAGCAGCTGTAAACGAATCCGAGGAAAACCCCCTTTCTTCACTTCACAGACCCTTCAAGCTGCTTCTCTCTCTCTCTCCCCAGGTCATAGACTTTGGTTCCAGCTGTTATGAACATCAGAGGGTTTACACCTACATCCAGTCCAGGTTCTACAGAGCACCGGAGGTTATTCTGGGTAAGAAAAACACTGAGAAAACTGGGAGCGTTTCCTTTTCTGTATGGAAGACAGTAAGTGCCAAAATGAACTGGCACATTATAAATTACTCAAGGAATAAAAAGCCATTAAATAAAAAATAATATTAAAAATATAGAAGAAGACTGAATTTAGGTTTCAAACATTTTAAATACATAGTAATAAAATATATATAAAATTACTTGTATTTGATTTTTTAACTTGTCATCATTTTTGTTGAGCTCTGACAGCAGAGCGTTTTATTTTCACTTTTAAGATAATATACAGAATAAAAGCTTGTTGTTCTGACTTTAAATAAGAACCAACCAGCGATTTAAAAATACAAACAAACATTTCTCTTTAAAATTAATCAGCGTCAGGTTATCTTTGCAATTTAATAATAGATATAGTCATTATTACTTGCGTTCTACTGATGTTTCAGGAAACTCTTGAGTAAAGCAGTTCATCACAGGAAACCGTCTTTGGACTTCCTGAACGTGACTGCTTTACTTTCTGTTTGACCGACTAGCCAATAATGACACAGGCTGGATTTGATGGTGACCCTCTTTCCTCTCTTCCAGGCTCCAGGTATGGGATGCCCATCGACATGTGGTCTCTGGGCTGTATCCTTGCCGAGCTGCTCACCGGTTACCCCCTGCTGCCGGGTGAAGATGAGGCTGACCAGCTTGCCTGCATCATCGAACTCCTGGGAATGCCCAGTCAGAAGCTCCTTGACGGCTCCAAGAGAGCGAAAAACTTTGTGTCATCTAAAGGCTACCCACGGTACTGCACCGTGACCACGCTACCTGACGGCACCACAGTGCTGAACAGCGGGCGCTCGCGGCGGGGAAAAATGCGCGGCCCCCCGGGCAGTAAGGACTGGAGCACGGCGCTGAAGGGCTGCGATGACGCGCACTTCATCGACTTCCTCAAACAGTGTCTAGAGTGGGACCCGGCACTCAGGATCACTCCCAATCATGCGCTTCGGCACCCGTGGCTGAGGAGGCGGCTTCCAAAGCCTCCGTCAGGAACCACAGCAGGAGAAAAGACCTCATCGTCCAAACGTGGCACGACCACCACTGATGGCGCCATCACCTCCATCTCAAAACTCACCACCACCTCAACCACCACGTCGTCCTCCTCAAAAACCAGGACTAACTTAGCAGCTATTACGGACGCCAACGGAAACATCCAGCCGAGGACAGTGCTGCCCAAACTGGTCAGCTGAGAGTGAATGCACCCCACTCGCTGCGGGGAGGACGGCAAACCAGCCAGAACTGAATAAAATGGTTTCGTCCAGTTCGACAAACGTTTGGTTTTTCAGCGTTGTTGGGGTGCGTTCAGAATAAACACGACATGGAAATGAGCGGATTGGCTATTCCGCTGCACAAAACTCAATTAGATGAACTTGCTTGCGTTCAGGAACGCCTCAAATCCTCAGTTTTACATTTTGAGCAGCAAGACACGAAGTGACTGCACTTTGTTTGGACCCGACTGCGGCGCCACTCAGACAATCAGAACTCACTATACCGCTCTGTAGCTCCAAACTCAAACACATCAACAACATGGTGCTGACGGGGGAACAAGGCTGTTTTTAAAGTGTTTTTAGTACAGAATCTTTTTAGCTGGTTTGATTAATCAATTTAATAACTTCAGTCTTACAAGGTTATATCCAAACACAAGGCCCTACAATGAAGGAGGTTTATGTGGTTAACTGACAGTTAAGTTTGATATATCCTTTTAATTCTAAAGGTATAGTTGTGCAGTGATTAGCTTTCTAGTCTTTGTTTTATGTCAGAGTGAAAAAACGTTTGGTTTCAGTTAGGGGTAGATTGGTGGTGTTTGTTAAAAGCCTAGCAGAACCACCTCCCTGCTAGGTGGCTAACTTTGTTAGTTAGCTTTTGTTTTACAGCGTAGCTAGCCTTTTTTTACCGTGCTAGCATAGTGCCTGTCAGCTGGCTAACTGCTAGCTGGCACTGGTTGTTGTTAGACAGCTACATGTTTCTTACCTGTCCCTTTGCTGGCTAGGGTTAGCTTAGCGAACTTTAAATCTGTCAGCTAGCTATAGCTGGCTCCATGTTTGCCTTTTTTGGCAGTCTGGCAGCTAGCCTTAGCCTGTTTTTAGCCATAGCTCGTTAGCTCTTCACTGCCCAGCCTTACGAAGCACAGACAGAATGAAATTTTTTTTTAATATCTACACTTTGTTTTTTGATGGGGATAAAATAATGCCTGAAAAGAAGAATGTTTGAAGTAAACAAGCACCAGTTTTTTCCTTTTGTAATGAATCAAAACTGAGCACTGAGGGCACGAAATGGGGTTTGAGGGATTACCACAGAGGAGCTGGTTTAATAGTCACGTTATAAACTTTAAATCAAAGACCATGGATTAAAAAAAAATAGATTTAATGTTGTAAACCAAAGGGGACAGTGAAGAATTTTCTTAAATAGCCATTTTAAATAGTATTTAATAATAATTTGTTATTGTACAAAGAAAATAAAAGATGATTGTTAACCGTTAAGCGGTAGACGTTTCACCTGAGCCCAGAAAAAAAAGTTCTAATCGAAAATTAACTTGTACACAAATCCTCATGAGCAACAAAATGGGTGTGAGCAACTTTATTTGATTTTCAGAATACTATAGGTTTACTGAGCTCCATTGGTTTTTCTCAAATTATGGCAAGGTTGTTTCAAATCACAGCCTTTAGAGCCATTTGGAGCATGATATGTAGTGAATACCCTTTGTTTAAAAATGGAACAAAGAGAATATTTAAGGAGCATCTACATCGGGATGGATCGAGCAATAACGCCTAAAGTTCAACTTTTTTTTTTTTTTTTACTTGCGACAGTCAGTGAGTGATTAAAGGTGAATACCAATGGGACCTAAGCATGGTGAGCCACTGCGTCTGGCCCTGAATGACGTGGTAAAATTACAGATCAATTTAGATGATTATTGATTATATAGATCTAAAAAGAAGTACATTTGTTGATACGTGGATCAGAGTTCATTATTGAAAAAATTATAATGGGACGGGAAATGATTTTTATTTATTTGCGACACGTTAATATTTATTAATCTAATCTATGTACTACGTGCAGTTTATACTGTATACTTGAATGTGTGTGTGCTAGTTGTATGTACTAGTGCGTGTATGCGCGTTCGCAGTATAAAGGTTTTTTTTTGTTTTTGTTTTTTTTTTTAAAGCTTGTTCCCTCAACCCTGCATACACACACACACACACACACACACACACACACAGCTGTATCTGAACGCACTCTAAAACTTAGGAGGATGACGACTAGGAGAAAAGCTGGCCCACAGTTGGCCGTGTGTGCCATCGGCCTGGTGATGTAATGTAGCACGCAGGAAGCGGACGATGATGCCGCGATGCTCAGAAGGAACAAAAACACACAGACACTACCTGCTCCACCCATCTCAGGGGAAGCTTTGCCCCCCTTCTGGAGGAGGAAGAGGAGGATAAAGACGGGGGGTCCTCTCTGATGTTTGTTTTTTCCGAGGACTTGATTGGTTTAGTTTTTGTTTGTTTGTTTGTTTAATTCAGTGAGATGAAGTGCAGAGAGTCGTAACTGTGTGCCTTCAGTATCTCATTGCCATGTCACACCCACCGCTCACACACACACACACATATTCTTAAAGAGGTGATGTCATGGCATCAACAACAAAAATGAACAACAAAACCTCCCAGGAAGTCTGTCAGCAACCTTTGGTGACACTCACACCAGCATGGTGACATTTAATGGCTTAGCCTGGAAGCTGATCAGTTCCTGTTTTTTTTTTTTTGTTTTTTTTTTGTTTGTTTTGTTTTTTTCAGTAAAGCCCAAAGACACCTTGTGAACCCATGTGACCTTTGACCTCTAAACCCCAGCTTGTCTTCACTGATCTGATACAATGGTTTTGTGGTCAGTGGAGACTCAAACACACGTCTTTAGCACAGTTTACAGAGCAAACAATAGTGCAGCAGAAAGCTCAAACTCTGGATACAAACACCAAAACGTCCACATTTGACCCTGTGGAGGTGTTCTTGTGAAAAATCAGTCCGGCTTTCATTTCCATCTAGGAAAACAGCTGTTTTGCTCAAATCTCAAGCCCTGGATACATTTTAGAGGTTTTACTCTTGATTCTTACCGGTAATTCTTTTGACTGTAAGCAAGTCAGATTTATAGCTTTCTGAATAGTCACTCTGAGTCTTGACCCACTATAAATGGCAAACTTCCTGCCATAGGTGAGACCATATGGGGCCTGGAGTTGTGAATGAATCAAAAAACTATGTACTAATCCTAAATGAGTACACGTGCCACCATATTTCAGTACTTGTATCCACCTGTGAATGGTTCTCCTGTTATTGCTATCTGCTGCATTACAGAACATGCCAACTTACCAGCCAAAGTAGCTTTAAGCTGACCTGTACCGACATCCACAGGTGTGTTTGTGTGTATGTGTGTGTGATAAGATGATTTTTTTGAGGGGGGGCAGGGGGTGTATAACATGGCTGCACAATGTATAGACACATATCAGCCCACTGTCGCCATGTGTCCCCGTGGTACAGACCGGTGACACCTGCTGACGATAGGGCTAAGCTAACACTAGCCGTTCGACTGCTAGCGCCCGGCCGCTAGCTGCTGCACTGACGTTTGTTTTCTTTGCAGTGATGCTAACACTAGCCTACTGCTAAATAAATGCTGGTAGCACGTTTTTACCTGCTAGCGTTGAGCTCTGCACAGAAGTTGCTTGTGCAAGCTGTTAGCATTAGCATTAATGTGGTTTTAAAGGTGTGGGGTTTTTTTTAATTTTAAATATTTGTACCTCAGATCGCTCAGTTATTATTATTATTATTATTATTATTATTATTATTATTATTATTATTATTATAACCGCTGTCAATGTTGTGACTAACACCCAGGGCATTTGGTTGACTCTACCAAAGTGCATTCCTTTACAAAGCTAGCTCAGAGCTAGCTGCTCAGATAGACACGCAGGTAGGTAGACAGGAAGTATGAAAGAATGCAAAGGGAAAGTGGACAGAAAGGCAATCGAGTGAGAAGCAGCCGTTGTCATTGAGATCAAAAGAGCATGAATTGCAATGTTTTGTTTGGTTTTTATTTTGTTGTCTGGCTGCAGTCACACTCATGATGTTTGATTTAAATAACCTCCAGTAGCATTCAGTTGGGTGTTTTGTTTGATTTTTTTTTTTTTTTTTTTTTTTTTTTTTTTTTTTTTTGGGGGGGACAGCAACTATAGCCTGGCTATCTTGCTAGCTCAATGCTTCACTAGCCAGTTAATGTACAATCCCATTAGCCATTTAGGTTCTCTTCGGGAGTCTTTCCAGCCAGAGGTTAGCGGCTGATAGCGTGAAGCTGCGCTGTATTTCTGTGATATTTGCCAGCTGGTTTTTATTGTGGATTTTATCTGTAAATAATGTGCAAAGTGTTTGAATAATACAGTTTTTTTGGGGGGGGGATTAAATGCGCTGATGTGCCACGCCGCGGCCAGTTTTACAACGTACTGTATGTACTGTACAGAACACAGAAGTTGACTTTTCTAGTGAGCCTTTGTTAAATTTTATTGTGGTGCAAGAAAAGGATTATTAATAAAACAGTTTTATTGTTCATCTTTATGCTTCTGTCTTTTTGTGAGTCGGAGTGTAATGAAGGAGATAGATGTGCCCACTTTTTAATTGCAAACAAAAAGTGAAAAAAGGCACAAAACATGAAAACACTAAGAGTTATTTAGAAGTTAAACAAAAGGTAGTACAGCCCCACAAGGTGCACAAGCACACTGAGACTTTACAGAGGCACCGGGGTTGTCAGACCGAGTGGAAACTCCGGCATAACAAAAAACAGCTGAAAGTATTCAAGGAAAATGAGGTGAGAAATGGAAACTACAAACAAAGCAGTTAAGAATAAAATTTGAGTTGCCAATGCAGGAAAAGTCTTGGATTGGCCTCCCCAGAACCTGGACCTCAACATTATTGGACCAATGTGGGATCATCGTGACAGAAAATGGTACAAAAGGCAGAAATGTGCAAAGAAGAGGTTTGAATGTCCTTCTAGAAGGTTGGACAACTGAAGACATCTGCCTAAGAGTCCAGGTTGAGTTGAAGAATAAAAAAAAGCTAGAATTATACAGACTTTTTATTCCAGTCTGGAAACATAACAATTCAGCTTGGAGTTTGAATCTTTCTCCTTTTCTTCCATCTCAGGTAGAAATCCATCAGACACTTAATGACTTGCAGGAGACTGTGGAGGAAGCTGGGAGATTAGAAGGGGGTTACCATGACAACAGTCTCCAAGGTGCTAATGAATGCAGAGTTTTCAAGGAGGAGGACGTGACATCATATGTGACAAGGAGCCAGGAAACGGTGAGGCATGCTGTCATGGCAACCAGCTCGGCATTATTAGCACTGTTTAGATTAGCACCGACAACACAAGGTGTTAGAATACAGTACACACAGGATGTGAAGGTGTCACAGGTCTTTATTTACAAATAAATTTACTTATGAGAATCCATGAGCGCCATGTAAAGGACAGATGCCAAGAAGGAGCAAGTTAAGAGAAGATTTACCCCTCTGCTTCATAATATCATTCATCAGATCCTCTGTGCTGTGGCCTTGTAGAGACTGAACAGAATTATTTTTAGAGCCTGTAGTTACTGGAGGTCCTTCACACAAAGTAATAGTTTTCATCCAAAATGCACCTGATATTAATAATTAATTGAATTTTCACGGCTACAAATGATCAGAAAGCTCAAAAATCACTATTATTGTTGCCTAAAACAGTACGATACTTCTCATGTTTTACTCTGTTGAACCAAAATATGTAATTTACCTTCATAAAAACCTACCAAACCTCCAAATTCACATTAAACAAGAGGATCTATGATAACTAATCAACATTGGTTAACCATTTACTGGCTGTTTGTTTGTTTTTTGTCTGGGAAAAAAATGAAACCAACATGCTTCTTCGAGTTCTTTAGTGCCTAAAATAGTAGAACCTTTGGCAGTATTGTTGATTCCCCAGTGAAGATTTTGACTGGATGCCGATCGCAGCGGTCATCTGTAATTTGTATTGAAGAAAACTTACTTTTCAAAGTAAAATGTGATTCTCAACATTACTTTAAAGGTTATCAATTCCAGTTTCACTCCTGCTCAGTAAATAATTTCTGAGTATTTTCAGATTAGTTGACCAGAGCAACCAAAAGTATTTTCTTCTCTAGCGACTGGTGGTTGCCAGATGGTTGCAGACTGGCCTCTTGGAGTCTGTGATTGGGCCTTTATTAACTTAACCCTACACGGTTTCATGTCCAAAATAGTGGACAAAAAAATTATTGATGTGTGGTAAGTAGTCACATGACTTCAAAACCTCATTAATGATATGCTCTCTGGTAGCTAGCTACACAGCTCAGAGTAATATAAACACATTAGCATAAGGACGATAGAGGGTGACTGTTTTCAATGCTTCTCTTTAGAAAGCAAATGTGTGGCACAACAAACTGTTCACACCATGCTTCTGCTTGTGACAACTGCCTGACAGGACAGGTGTTTAACAAAATAAAGTTCATAATGAAAGTAATGGGCGTTCTTGATGGGCGGAGACAAACACCATCATGTGATGACAAAGTCCGAGATGATCCATCCACAACACGAGGTGAGTCATTAATAGGTTGCTGCACTGTTTGGATTTTTTCCTATGAAAGAGTCATGATCAAAATCTTAGGGATTCCTTTGTTTCTTTTTGTAATATTGGGTCTCAAGAACACTTTAGGCTCAGTTTTTAAAACCTTAAAGGCATTCTTGGCATGAACAGAGCTGTAACTTTCCGGTAACAATCGATGGGTGTGTCCAACAAGGTGTAAAGATTGGACGTTTTTCCCATCGTTGCCTCCCTTGTGACTCAGCAGAATCACGAGCATGTTCACTGAAACCACAGCTGTTCCTGCCCTCTGGTAGCTGGAGGCTTTTTGGGGATTTTTACTCCACACAGATTATTGATGTCGAAATGCTTCCAGAAAAGATGCATTTAGACTCTGTAACCTGCTGCTGGGTGTGGGACACACGAGACACATTTCCACAGAACGAGGAAATCTGCAGCACAAACAGAAACTGTCTTTGTTGGGCTGGAATTTAACAAAGGGCACAAAATTTCTTAAGTGTGAAATATTTCTTTTCACCAAGTAACAGTATGTGTTGGTTTTTGGTTGTTACAGGATTTCTTGTTAAGAACTTTCTAATATGAAACAGGCTGCCTGACAGTAGTAGTAGAGAGTAGTTGGCAAGTTAATACCGACTGATGGATGCTTGAAGTCTTAACAAAAGCTTAGTTATACCCAGTGAGCTCTACAAAGGAAATGGCTGTGGAGCCAATCCTTTTAACCAGCTGTGCACACAATGTCCACATACGATCAGAAGAAAAACACAATGAAGTTCAAATACGTCCACCAATAGACAGAGCCCCTTTTCAACTCATCTCCCCAGAGTCATGTTCTCAGTCTTTACAGTTGGCTGTATTCAAAAGTTCCCAATGAAATCAGAGGTTGGTTACACCCATTACTCCGATCACTCATTAGGTGTTTCCTTAGCCAGCCTCCCAATAAGTGCCCACATAAGACCCAATTGCTTTATCTCCTCTTCAGCTGCCTTTCTCTATGTCTGCTTTGGTCTTTCTTGTCTTTGTTTGCCCACCTCTCTAATGGCATCCTTGTTCATTCTGAGGATGTGGCTGGTTCATCTCCAGGTCTTTCACAGAACACCCATGTAGACTCTTTAAAAGTCAAATTTGAGATCATCACCATGTCCCCAGAAAGCATGTTTGTCCCCATAATGATATTAAACACACATGTGTATGCTCATCCATACACATTTTCTATTTTCGACAGTTCTTCTTTCTCGCCTGTCATTAACAAGGTAATTAGTTTTCCATGGTAACGAAGTACAACCATGTGATTGGAGCAGCTGTGCTCCGTTTAAGGCTGCAGGGGGAGATTAGCAGGAAGGACATGGCTGCTAATTATAGCAGCTGTAGCAACAGGCTAACATGCTAACGACTCAAAGAAGCCCTGCAGGAGCAGCTGCTGCCTGGCTCAAGGGCAGGTAATCAGAGACGCCATAATGCAACTGGAAGTCATTCAGAAATCATTTATTTTGTGGAAGTTTTAATGCTCAGTTTTCTCTTTATTTACTTTGAAATGGACTCAAGTCAAGGTGTACTCTGGATGTTTGAGTGGTTTCCTCATAATTCCAAACTTAACGTGCATTCTGGATAAACGTTAAACACCATGTGGGAGGAGGTGCTGCTCAAAACAAACTAAAGCATGTGAAAGGTCGACTCTTTGCTCACTGACAGCAGGCTGATAACTTAAATTTCATTTTTCTTATTGACTGAGCACCATTTTCTTTAGTGTTCAGAATAAAAACCCAAAAGACAATTTTGGGTCTTGGGCTTACACGTTTTTTCCAGGTTATATATACCTTCACCATCCACTTTCATAGGTACACTGTGCTAGTACCAGTTTAGACCCCCCCCCCCTTGCCTTCAAAGCTGCTCTAATTCTTGGTGGAAAAATTCCTCAGAGATGTTTGCCCATGTTGGCATGATAGCATCACACTGCACATCTACTATGCTCCAAAGGTGCTTTTCTATATTTAGATCTGGTGACTATGAAGGTCATTTCAGTATAACGAACTCATTGTCATGTTCAAGAAACCAATTCTGAGCTTTGTGACGTGCATGATTTGAGCATGGACATGATCAACAACAATACTCAGCAGCTCTGGTGTTTAAATGATGCTCAGTTTGTACTAAGGGGCCAAAAATTGTACCAGGAAAATACAACACACACCATTACAATAATACATTTTAATAAATGTCACTACAGTAGATGTCTTTCTAAAAGTGCTCTAAGTTTAAGAAAGTGATTCCTCCACTGTTATCATCTTCAATGCCATGCGCCAGCACAATGTAGAGCAGGTACTTAATCGACCTCTGTGGAAATAATGTTTATCTTTTTAATAGTGTTTCATCCTCCCGTGTACGATCCTGTGGCTCCTCTGAGAACAACAAAGCCGAGATGCTTGACTCGCTGATATAATTCTCAAACACACCTAAAAGCAGACAAGCTGCAAGCTGAAGAGGCAAAGGCAGTACACTCAGGATCTTTGTTTTTATTATTATTATTTCAAGTTCAAGCTGGGATGTCTTATTATTTGTCACTGCATTAGTAAAACAGGAACAACTCCAACTTTGATGCTGTTTAAAAAAATTCTGACAAGATGATCTCACAACAGAAATCAAGACTCAGCATTTCCAATCTTCTGTTGCCCTGTTTTGGTGAGTCTGTGTAAATTCTAGGCTCAGTCTCCTGTTCTTATTTGACAGGAGTGGCACCTGTCAGCCTTACTGAGTCCTTTGATGCACTATCAAACAAAAGTGTTTGTTCGTGGGATTTGGTATCACAACGTCAACGCCAGTCAACACCTTATACAAATACCGGTGGCGTCACTGGCTTTGAAGAACTACAACATGTGATTCCCAAAAATTGAATAACAGAGAATTACTCTCATTTTCATCTTTTTTACCACATGGTTACTGCAAGATAAATACTTAAATTAATAACTGATTGTCCAAATCTTTGCAGGTGCTGTTGATCATGTTAGTCATTGACTGACTCATGGATTCAGTTCCAATAGACGTCTCAGGTCTAAACGGTTCATTGGCACATTGAAAACTTGGGAACGTTTATTAATGACTCACCAGGAGTCACATTTTTCACACCCTGACAACCTCAAAATGAAGTTATAAAATATTAGTGATTGTTAATTAAAGGTTCTCAGGTGTGACAGGTGAGTTAAGAGGAGCTCGGTCTCACCCTGAGTGACGAGTCTCTCTTTGCTGGAGGCCACAGGTGCTTGACAGGATCAGGATGAGAAGGAGGGAAGTGACTCACCCTCTCAGCTGTCGGATTAATCTCCAAAATAAACGTGGCATTGTTTACCTGGACCCGCCCACTCCGCCAGATCAGCCAATCAGAGTTGGTGGTAGTCAGACAAGCAAAGTGAGAGGTACAGGTGAGTCAGCAGGTGCGTGTTTGTGCATTACACAGTGCAGCTGGCATGCATAAGAAACAGAAGACAGCAGTGACGTCACAGCATTCAAAACACTACTGAAGCGAATGGGAAAAACACAGACTGTACAGTTCCATAAATAATGACTAAGCCCTGTTTTACTTACTTCATTTATGGTGAAATATGTGATATTTTAAAGTTGACTCAAAATGCTAAGAAATGACCTAAATGAAGTTATGTTTGTCCATTTTAATGTTCATTCTAACCCTCTCTCACTGCTGATATTTTTGGACTTTCTTCTGTTCATTGCTCAATCAATTCTTATCGAAACATCACTGGACTGCATACCACACTGTTCAGTGTTTACAGCCTTTAGTCTGGATTAACGGGCAGCTTGCAAGACACATGGAACTTTACACATGTTGATTATCTTCCATGTGCGACAGAGGAGCCTGAAACCTCCGTCACAGTTTCCCCGAGTGGCTGCTGAGTCAGTGAACGTCTCTGAGCTGGCGAGCAGGGATGTGGTGTTGGAGGTCAATCTGGACTCTGTTGTTTTTGTTTCGAGCCTGACGAGCCTGACGCGGCTGCGGCAGGAACCAAATAAAGAAGAGTGTCTGTGCGTCTGTTTAAAACTGGATGTGGCTCAGGACTCGGCAGGAGGTCATGAAGGCCACGCAGACACACACACACACCGGTAATCTGATAGGCTTTGACTTGCTGAAAAGGATTATGGGTCTAAATTAATATCACCTACTGTACAAATGTTAACCCAAACAGACGGCATACTCAACAATGCAGCAGCTGTTCGTGCATGACGTTCATGGCTCGCTGTAAATTCTTTTGTTGTCTCTGTTTCCACCTCTTTTCAACTGCTTCAGCTTTTAGGCCTTTAGATTTGGGTTTCAATCCAGCTGTTTTCAGATACTTTGCATGAAATTATCCAAACAGCTTTTGGCTGCGGTGAAACTGAGTGTTAATGAAAGTGCGATTGGAACAGAAGTGGCAGATAATGACGTCTACTGAAACTTATGCTGCTGCTCCGGAAAAACAAGAAGCTAAATAAAAACATCAAATTTCTCTGTGGAGCGACGAGGAAGCTGTGAACTACCCGACATGCCATTCCTGCATCATGTTTCTGCCCAGACGAGAGACAGATAATCTCATCGCTGATGTTTATCAGAAAGATTACATAAAAACTACTGGGCACAAGTTTCACACATGCAGGAGAGGAGGAGCTTTATTTAACATGATAAAAAATGGCACTGGCCTTGGTGTAGGTCGTGCTTTTTAAGCTATATGGAGCTGTTCACACATGAAGCTCCCAGCATTCAGTTTGTGTGCTGATGTTAATGCCAGACAACGCTGGCAGCTTTATCACACTGCACACCTCAGCATAGCATCCTGTTACAGCACCACGCTCTTTAGAACAAGCTGTTTCTTCACAGATCTCTGTAAAGGCAGACTGCATGGCTAAGTGTTTGATCTTACACATCTGTGGCAAAGATCGGGAGGCATGGCCGAACACTTTTGTCCATATAGTGCAAGTGTCTGGTTTTAACACTTATTCTAATGTCCTCTTCTTCTTCTACAGTCAGTTTGATGTTACCCAGTTGGAGAATTAGTTTTGCCAAGCCTTTTATCTCATTAATCGTAGTTTGTATAACTGTATTAATTTTTATTTTTTCAGTTTTTTTTTTTTTTTTTTTTTTTTTTGCCTGTCCTGTTTGGTTCTTTAGCCATCAGAATTGTTGTCTGAAGGCCAAGAAAAATGCCCAACAGATTTACTTTACCAAGTGGATCATCACGTATTGGTGATGCCGTATTGGTCCATATGTTGGTCCATTTGTTATTGTTATTTATTTATTTTATTTTATTTTATTTTATTTTCAGTTGTTACAGACGGGGGATAGGAAAGGGAGAAAGAAAAACAGGGGAAGGGGGACAGTGAGAAAGGGCACTTAAAAAGAAAAAATCTCCTGGATCACCTGTTGAGAGAAGAAAAAAGAGAAAACAAGCACAAAAGAGAGCAACATAATAAACACAACACCATCGCAATAATCTAGCTAAGTGTAAATAACAGTAAATATTAAATATTGAATGTTGTTGTGCTGCACGCAGGACCGACAATGCACAATGTGCTTTGAGGTAGCAGCTAAGAAAGGTGTAGTTTGTGTCTATTAACACCCGTGTGTACACCTGTGTGCACCCCTGTGTGGATCAGCGCGTTTGTGTTTAAAAGGTTTCTCCATGTAACAATCTGCAAGAGGGTGTGGAGAGCCATAGCCCCGTCCATCAGGGCATGAAGCAGGCATGGAGGAGATCCAGGCCCCGGACATCCAGAGGCCCCCAGAGTGCGAGAGCCCATGGAGGACCATCACAGGGGCAACCGTGCCACCCTCCTGGGAAGAGCTGAGGAGAGCCCCAGACGAGGGGTCACCCAGCAGCCACGGAGCAGAAGCCAGAAGGGGCTGCAATGACGTGCCCGCGAGCTCTGCCAGGAGCTAGCTGTGCCAGAGTGGACCAAGCCCCAAGCCCACAGGCCTGAGGGCTACCCAACCCTGGAAGGGGCCCAACCAAGCCACGGGCGCCGGGCCCCGCCAAGCAGCCACCGGGAGTGAGCCGATACATACCTGAGTGCCCAGCCCTGGACACCAAGAACCACCAACGCACCGACGCCTGAGGGCATCAGCCACTAGCTGGGAGTGTGGTGGGAGGAGATGGCCCTCCACACCTTGGAGGGCCTGAGATGTCCCCAGAGAGATGGAGTCTGAGACCCAACCTGACATATAGACACAGACAAGGCTGTATCCAGACTAATGTGAACTATTAGATGGTTTCTATATTGGTTAGAATTAAGATTATTTTTATTTGTCCAGGTCATGAGGACCATTTTCTTGGTCCTCATGACCTGGAAGAATGTTGGTCTCAGGTCTGCTTACTGCTGTATTCATTTCTGTAGTGACATCATCCAATTTGCCCAACAAGCACAATAAAGGGGAGGCTGGAATTTTACATTTCAGACACTTTGATAAGTCTCACATATCCCGCGCAAAAAACCTCTGAGCTGGTGGACAGAAAGAGAGCGTGGATATAATTGTGCGGTGTATTGCCTTGACAGTGTGAGCAGTTGTTAGAAGACGTAAAGCCCATCTTGACCATCCGATGACCTGTATAGTGCACTCTATGTAGTATTTTGTATTTTATTAATATCAGACTGGGATTTCTAATCAATTGAAGCAGACCTGAGACCAGACTTTTTGGTCTGACTGTTTTTTAAGCAATAATTTGGGTGATTTAAGAATAAGAAATTGTACCACACTTGGTGGTGTTTGTAATTCAACTTGACTAGGTTTAATTTTTTTTTTTTTTACTGTGGATTTAATTTGTTGATATTCTAAAAAACTTTTCTTGTTGATCCCATATTGTATAGCTAATCTGTCAAATGGAATAAAGTCTGTCCCTTCTAATATGTGTTCCAAGTATTTAATTCCTTTACAACTCAAGTCTGGAAAGTTAATCATATTATTCTTTTGTAATATGTCAGGGTTATTCCAGATAGGTGTACGTTTGCATGGGATTAATGAAGACTGTTATTTTTAGGAACTCCCACCATGCTGTCAGAGAAGAGCTGATGTTGATGCTTTTAAAGCATTCATGTCGTTTGATGTTTGAGCTGATAAAAGGTAGGTCTAAAATCTCTACATTATTGCATAGTGTCTGTTCTACATCTAGCCAAGGCTCATCTAAGAGGGTGTGTTTTAACTGTCCTGAGATGAACTGAAGCCTGCTGGCTAAGACGTAGTGTTGAAAGTTAGGCAGATCTAGTCCTCCTTTATCCTTTATCCTTGGTCCTTTGTAGTGTTTTTGAGCTGATACGCTGGGTTTATCTTTCCAAAGAAATTTAGAAATATACGAATCCAGAGATCTGAACCAATCTTGTGATGGTTTGTTTGGTATCATTGCAAATAGATAATTTATTTTTGGCAAGACCATCATTTTTAAAGCGGCAACCCTTACCATGAGTGATATGGGTAGACATTTCCATCTAGCCAAATCGGCTTCCACTTTCTTTAGAAGTGGGATGTGGTTTAATTTAGTTAGATCTGCAAACATAGGAGAGACATTAATACCTAAATATTTAATATTTCCAGATTGCAGTGGGGTAGAAGAAGAATTATGGAGGGAGCAATTAATTGGAATAACTGTAGAATTTGACCAGTTAACTGAATAATCTGAAACTCTTGAAAAAGAGTTTATTAGTGTAATTACTTTAGAAATGTTGGTTTGAGTTTTGGAGAAAAAGCAGCACATCATCCGCATAGAGACTGATTTTATGTTCTACGTTCTTGCATCTTATGCCCTTAATTGCTATAGCCTGTCTAATTGCTGCTGCTAGTGGTTTGATAAAAATTGCAAACATTTTTAGCCAGTTTATGAAAGAGTTTCCAAAACCACATTTGTGTAAAGTTGCAAATAAAAATTTCCAGTTAACTCTGTCAAATGCTTTTTCTGCATCTAGAGATAATATTGTGGTTTCCGTGTTTTCACTGCATGAGTAGTCTATTAAATTAAGTAATCTACGTGTATTTGTTGATGAGTGCCTACCTTTTATGAAGCCGGTTTGGTCAGGATCAATTAAAAGGGGGGTTATCTTCTCTAATCTCTTGATAGAGCTTTACAGATTATTTTGAGGTCTACATTTATAAGGGATATTGGACGATGAGGGAAATTTCACTTAAACTCGGGGAGGTTCAGACTGGAACATGTCAGCATCTAGTGGACGCGCACAGTGACCTGGACATCAGCGCACAGTTGGTGGACTACCAGAAACACGCTTTCCTGCACACATAAGATTAAAGGGAAGGACGGGGTAGTGCGTAAGTTTAAGTTTAAGCCGATCTTCAGGCATGGCCTGCTTTATGCACTTTTTCAAAGTTGATGTAATTTGTATTTAATAATCTTCAACCTAACAACACTGTTTCACCTTTCAGACCATTTCCTGTTTCTGAGCAGAACGATAATGACCTCCAACAGGATGTTTTCTCTCCTCAAATCAGCCGTGAGTTCAGGTTCTGCCTCCATGCTGTATTTTAGGCGTCTTTACATTTTGCTTTGGGACAAACAGCTGGTGTATACGTGAGCTTCATCCTGACTGATCCTGAATGCAGACGCTCTGCAGGCAGAAATATGAGTAGATGTCAGAAAGATGACTCCGCAGCCCCCCCACCCCAACCCCTCCAGCTCTCCCAGCATGATCTGGGCTGATACCTGAGCAGGTGGGGAAGGTGTGGTGTCTCTGACCCACAGACCTACATTATGAAGACAAAAGGGAGAGAAAAGTAGAGTTAGCTGATTCCAGTCAGATGAGGATTAGTAACGGCTCTTACACTTGAACTGACGCCAGTGCTGTGACCACTGTGCTGCCGTTGCCATGGTAACTAACCATTCATACTACTGTAAATGATAACTGAATCTAATCTGAATCTGTTGAAACCCAAACTGTAATTCATGCAGAACAAACCCTAACCTTCAGCTGTGATAGGTGCATGCTCATGCACGCTTTCTGCAGCGCCCCCTGATGTGTGCATCCGACGTGGCTCATGTGACACAAGTAGATCGATAAAGATGAAGGTTTGCACTGCAGAGTTGAATAGTGTGGATGGATCTTGTTCTCAAGGCTGGAAAGGTGGAGTAAAAGTGTGGCCTTGGATTTCAGCCCCAGCAGTAATTCAGATGAAGAAAGAGCTGGAAGAGAAGCTTTCAGTTCACCAGCTGACCTGCACACCAGCCCTCACCTGTGGCTCACCTGTAGTTACAAGCTCTGGGTGATCACTGAGAGAATGAGGTCTGAGCTCAGAGTTAAGGAATAGAATAGAAGAGAATATCTTTATTATGACTGTAATGTGCAACATGTAAAGTTCTCACAAAAGTCATAAAAAATATTTAAAAAGATAAAAAGAAGCATTCCAGTTCAGTTTGCACTGAGCTGCTTCTTTTAGTGGTCTTTAAGTGAATCACTGCCTCCATCACCTATCCCAGCATCCACCTCTGTCACACCAACCCTGTGCATGTCCTTCAGTACATCCATGAACCTTCTCTGTGGTCTTCCTCTTTCTTCCTCTAAACCCATTTTAATGCCATTATATTGATACCATAACCTCTTTATATGCATTCTATACCAAAGCTAATCAATTCAACCCCCAACATGACTCCATACACATTTCTTAACCCATTATTCCCAGTCTTTGTCTGAGTTTAAACCCTTGATATGATGATATGATACGGCGCAGCCCTTCCTGCAATCTGTAAACACGTTTTAACCCCATTATATTTCTTCTGTATAGCTATTTACACCCATTCTGAACCAAAACGGACCCCAGAACTCTCTTTTACTTAGAGGGGCTGGAAACTGTGGAACAAGAACGGGTCACTGATGGAACCTGTTGGTGATTCCTCGTTCTACACTGGAACTACCATTACATTTGAGATTTGTGAAAACTTTTCAAGAGCAGCTCAAGACTTATTTGTATGCACTTGCTTGCTTTTTTTGCTTACTAAATACAAAAGTTAAACTAAAAAGCCCTTAAAGGTTGGATATCTTATAACCTTTGTCCCAATCTAAACCAATTCCAAACCTGTTGTAATCTGAATGCATTGTAATATTAGAAGCAGCCATGCTTCTCTGCAGCACGAAACTATGCTGTCTACTTTCTGTCTCAGTGTTTCAGCGCAGATACAAAACTATTCAAGTCAGTATTGGCTCTGACGTTCCGGGTGACCGGTGGACTTTGTGCGTTCTGATCTCAGTCAAATATTTTACCTTCCCTCAAGGGTTTGAACCCCTAAATATAAAACCAGCCATGGAAACTGTCTCTCTACCTGCCTCTGTCCCCGTCTGTCTGTATAATTGAATATAGACTCCAGCAGGCACACACTGATCTGCTCAGAGGGTCTCTGAGTTCAGGACAAACGGAAAACCGTGTGTGTGTGTGTGTGTGCGTGCCCACATGTGTATACAGGGTGTCAGATTTGTCGGGCCAGAGGTCAGTTTATTTCCAGCGTTGCTCTTCATCACGCAGCTTTCTCTCACACACACGCAGATCAGCTTGTCATTCACGGCTCTGCTCAAATATTACTGAATGAGCTTCGATTAACAGTAATAATAATCAGCCTCTCCTGGTTAAAAAGAGTTAAAGCAGTCAGCGTTTTTGTCTTCTGTCACTTTGTGCAGTTTTATGAATAAGTGCATGTGCTAATCATCATAAAGGGGTTTATTTTAACCCAAATCAGCGTGTTTTGGTATCTTTGGTGCTTAAACATAACCAAACTGAAACTCTAGCTGTTAAAAAATGACCCCAGTCTCCAGGGTGGGTCCGACTTTGGTCACACCTTTGCACTCGGGTGTGTTTTTTTTGACAGTCAATCTTTTGTTGTTTGAATAACGCGTTGAATAATAACACGCAGAGATTAGATAAAAGCTGCCCAGCATGTGCAGGATGAATGTCATCATTCTGCAGGAATCACAGCTGGTGGAACCTTAAACTCCTCATCAGTGGAAGCTTTAAAGCAGGATGTTTAATGTGGAAATTGAAGAGCAGCTCTACAGTCTAACATCATTTGTCTCCTAGTGATTCTGTTTAAATGCAGTTTACATTTGGACAAATCTGCAGCACTGATGATGTTGAGTGGAAACTCTTTTGGAGCTTCGGGAAAGGCATCTAAAGTATGATCAAGTGTCAGACGGGATAAGGACCCAATTGCTAGACTGGGGAAACAGAGAGTGAAGCGCAGCTTTATTGCTGTAAAGTTCAAAAACATACAAGAAAACAGGGCCAGGAAAACCAAAAACCAGGAACCAGGAAACACGGAGCAATGTGGAACAACATTGCTCTGCAGCAAAGGGGAGACTCAGACAATAAATAGCCAACACAAAGTAGAGAGTGTAGGGGAAAACAGGCGGGAATCACAAGTTAGGAGCCAAAAGAAGTTAAACAATTAAAAGCACAGGTGACCAAAACTAGGAAGTGACTGACAAAAGAACACGGAGCTGGCTGGGATAAACTGAAACTCCAGGAATTCAAATAAACAATCATTCAAACTAAGAACAGACTACAGCTTAAAGCCAGGCAGCCTCTCAGTTTGTCAGCTTGGAAACAGACAAAGATTTGTTTGCACACGTGATTTGTGCAAGTTTTTATTTTTATTTTAAACAGCTGTAAAATGCTTTAGCTTATTGTTTGTAAATAAAATCCTCTCAAAGAGCATGAAGTTCCCGAGGTAGATGTTTCAGCTGTGAAGTGTGCTGAGGACATTTTCTGGAGATTAAAGTCATCTTTTGGAGTTATGGCTTCATGTTGTGACGTGAGGAGAACTTTGCTGCCATCCAGTGGTTTAAATGCATTCCTGCAGCCAGTTTCATTCTGCTTCTCTTCAGCGAAGTTGCTGTTGAACTGTAAAACGCCTTCTGTGGATCCGGTTTGCTTCGTGTAATTTGAATCTAGATAATTTCATGGAAATGAGCTCCCTCTGAAGGGTGGCAGGGCGCAGCTTCAGAGAAAGTAGAGCCATTGCTCCTCCACATAGGAGCCAGTGGAGGTGTTCCTACCAAGAGTAGGCCGCTGTTTCCCCGAAGGAGCTGGATTGATAATTTCATTCATCACAAATTTGTGAGTGATCTGCACCACTGAAGCAAAATATGTTTCATATCTGTATGAGCAGTAGCGGTTTTTGATACGGGCGACACGGGCAGTATCGTGGTGGGGGGCGGCATCACGGGCATCGGCAAAAAAACAAAAACAAAAACAAAATTGCTCGTACTCATGCTGCTCCAACATCAGCCAGCGCATATTGGGAATGGCATAGGCACCGATCGGTTTTCTATCGCCCATTTGCTGGGAGTAAGGGTTTGCGAGGTGCGCCTGCTGCTTGCGGCACAGGGAGGAGAGGGCGGGGCGGCGGGGGATTCTCTGGCTGGCTGGAGCAGCATCTAATAACCAACTCGCAAAATAAAACAAAATAAAAACAAAACAACAAACACGAAAACACCAGACATTATGATACAGACTTATAATTTGCACCGATGTTTTTTCGAAATTCTATACGCGAAAAGTGAGCGCGAGAGCCCTCGGTGCGCCTGCTTGCTGCTGAAGTCAAAGTAAACTTTATTGTCATCTCCGCTACATACAGTCCAGTATATAGAGAGACGAGACGACGAGGCTCCAGTTACAGCAGTGCAAGTAAACAAACAATATATATAAGAAGAGTAAGAAAATAAATATACACTTTAGGACTCGGGGTAAAGGGATCAATAACAATTTATAATTTATAATTTACAGTTTGATGATTTAAAGTCTCACACACAACTCGTTGAAAGGGGAGGAGGGCCGGCTGCTTCCAAATAGAGCACATTTCATTCATAATGTTGTAAATCCAAGCCCATTATGTATTCATGATTTGTAAAATCCCAGAAATACACCTTAGACAAAGTGAATCTGTGAACTAAGGTGTAGGTCTGTTAGGTTATGTTGTGGTGATCCTCGAGTTGGGGGGATGGGTGTTCATGATGGAGTGCAAAATTAAAACCAATGGAAGATGGACAAGAAAAGTTCAAAGCCATCAGGTGCTCAGTTTAGAAAAAATAGAAAAGAAGAGGAGGAGAAACGAGCAAAAGATACAGGTAAGCAGATGTGTCATTGGATAATGGCAGGTCATCCTGAAACAATCAGAATCAGAATACTTTATTAATCCCTAAGGAAATAATGTGGGTTACAGTTGCTCCAAAAGGAAATGGTAAAAATAGTAACAGTAACAGACTAAACTCCAAACAATACATTATGTTACAGATTTTAATATTAATTAGTCATTCTCAGTTGTTGATTTGTCCTGTTCTCATTGTATGACAAATTATGATGGCTGTTTGGTAGCCGTTTGCATACTATGCATACTCTCTCTCTCTCTTCATGTGTGTGTGTGTGTTTCTCTGGTGAAATTCAGTATGGTTTCAACAACAGTTTTATGTTAATGTACAATCCTTAATATGTTTTATGTGTGTGTGCGTGTGTGCCAGAGGGGCGCCAGAGGGAGTGTTCGCCCGGGGCACCAAACAGGCTAGGACCGCCACTGTGTATGAGGGACTTAAATGAATATTTCCGGACCTGTATTTTGCACAGATAAACCAGTGAGGTGTTCACAAACACATTCAGACGTCCAAACCCAAATCTTGATGCATCTTTGAGAAACTGCTACCGGAACGTTAATGTACACTGTCACGTCGCCGGGTATATTTTACATACTTCCCATAAAAAGTGATTCAAGTACAGCAACATCTGGCAAACAAGTACTCTTATTTTAGTTCCCTTGTACAACATCTCACAAAACTAATAAAGTTATCACGAGACTACAATCAGTTACAGATGATTTGAAACCAGAGATGGAGGCAGATTAATCAACTAATTTTTAGCACTGGTGTATTGTATAAGCACACTGAGTGTGTCGTGTCCTTAAAGTGAAGCCTGCTGTTGTTGTAGTTTCATTCTTATTTGCTGTAGATCTCCCTGGTGTGTTCTGGATGTAGTTCCACATTCTGTCCACTAGATGTCACCACAAGCTTTGGATAAATGCTTCAAATAGCCTCAGCGACTACGTTTAAGCCACACGTCATTATTATCGTCAGTCTGGTCTTAGGTCAAAGTTTCTCTTTGCAGTTTAGAGCCACAGCAGTGAACCACAATCAGTCTGACCTCTTACTCATACTATCAGTGTTTCCAGAACAGCTCTGACACGCTAACGTCTGTACTCTGTGGCGAAGGTTAACAGATAAATTGGGTTTCTGTGGGTTTCTGTTTGTTTTTTCTGAGAATTCACAAATTAAGCATGTCTGTTAATGTGACAGCTTTGGGCCATTAAGGGTTTGACAGAGCAGGCAAATCTCTGACACAGGAAGAACACCTTCATCAATTTCCTTTCTTTTGCTAAGTTTCCTTTAGTGTTAAAAGCTGCATAAAAATGACGGCTTTTACATCTTTAAACTGACCAGGCCAAGGATTTATGCTCAGTAAACCATCAGGTCCAATTTAAAAACACCGGTTTACGACCTGCTGCACACGACCCCAGAACAGGAACATCCCACGAGGCCTTCACTGTCACTCAGACTCTCAGACCCGTGATGTTGCGAAAACCAGACGCTGACTTGCCGTAATTCATCCCAGACGATATCTCTTGATAAAGTGGTTTTAACCACATCATGTGTTATGTGGTTAAAAGACAAGTGCAAACATCTAACCCAAGCTAAGCTCACCAGGCTTCAAGCTGAAGTAGCTCGGAGTCTATAAACCTGAGCATTGATTCCTTTTAAGTTCTCAAGATCATCTAAACTGCAATGTAGCCTCAGATGAATGAGCCTGTAAGGCTCTGTAGAGCAGGGGTGTCAAACTCCAGGTCTCGAGGGCCGGTGTCCTGCAGGTTTTAGATATCACCCTGGGTCAACACACCTGAATCTAATGATTAGTTTATTACCAGGCCGCTGCAGAAATTCAAAACATGTTGAGGAGGTAATTTAGCAATTCAAATAAGCTGTGTTGGATCAAGGACACATCTAAAACCTGCAGGACACCGGCCCTCAAGGCCTGGAGTTCGACACCCCTGCTGTAAAGGGTCAGGTCCAAATCAAAACAACAGCTGCCTCAAGGGGCTTTATATTATAGGGAGACCCTACAATAATACATACAGAGAATAACCCAACAATCATATAACCCCCTCTGAGCAAGCAGTTTGGCGACAGTGGCAAGGAAAAACTCCCTTTTAACAGGAAGAAACCTTTGGCAGAACCAGGCTCAGAGAGGTGAGGCCATCTGCCGTGACCGGATGGGGAGACAAGAAGACAGAGGAAGACAGGACAAAAGACATCTCCCCACGCAGATGTGCGACAAAGAGGACAACATATTTTTTAAAAAACACACCGAGACTCTGCAGGGTCATGTGGAGGACAGAGATTATGCCTTTTATTTCAATGTAAAGTTTGTTTTTAAGGTCTTTGCACACATGTGAATTCCACTTTTCACTGCAATATCTATCGAAACCGTTCTTTTAGCTGCTTTTCTTTCTGGTAGTCACTTTGTGTTCCAGTGGGGAAGAATCTAAAGGAGAGCTAGTTAAAACGTTGGACAGGAAGCAGCGAATAAGGACACCGTTCTGGTCACTTCTAAGCAGCAGACTGAACCACGCCAGGAAGCCGTTTCTCTAAAAATATGTTCACTGATGCTAAAAACGTCATCACAAACACAATTGCAATCAACTGCTAGGAATTACATATGTTGTATCATATATATTTATAGAGAGGCGATGGAGATTTTTTTTAACTTTCTCTGGCAGCAGCATCTAGTGGCCATTATAGGAACTACATGTTAAAGTCATTTTGTGTCTGTGATGGTTCCTCTGATCTGCACTGAGTTCTCAGAGAACATCAGGAGTAGACTGGCGGTTTTATTTTTAGGGGTTTTCCAGTCTTACTGACCACTCAAGCCACGTTACCTTTTCCACGCATACTCATCCAGAACTATTTTTTGCACTTCAGTTGTATTCACACCTTCGATCAATATAGAATCACCAGTTAACATGTTTGTGTTTGGACTGTGGGAGGAAGCCAGAGCACCCACACAGAAAGAGCCCAGCGACCAGGAGGTCCAAACCAGGAAGCCTCCCATCAGATTAAAGCTGTGCTTGAAACGTCTGATCCAAGGATGCTGCAGCGTGCAGACTGGAGGAGCTGTGGATCAAAGGTTCAGAGCTAATATTGCACTCCCTAACAACAGAGCACACACTTTTTGGATGGCCCATTATTACAGCCAAAAACACAGTAAATAATCAGGGGCTCCAGTCAGCTGAAGTGGACAGCCTGTCAATCAGAGGAGAAACACACCTTCTTGTATTAAAAGAAACTTGAAAACACAGAAACTATCCTCAGAGATGAAACGGTTTCTGTATCCAGCTGTAAACATGTTGGACGTTTATCTGTGAGCACTGACTCACAGCTGGAGCCGCAGGTCACCCCGAGAGGATCTGCAGTTTTTGTTTTTTTGCATGTTGGCTTAAATTTTTCAGCCCCTGATGTTGCTGCAAACACGGTTTGATTTTGCACGTAGGCCTTGTTCCTGTGTATGTTTTTCAAAATAAAAGCAGTCCCTTATCTCTGGGACGCCATTGACAAAAACTGATGGAACTTAGCAGTGAGGCAGTGAAAATTAATAAATAAATAGTGAAGTAACACAGAAACTCATAAAATATTACTGTTGCATTATATTGTAATAATAATAATTACAGATAATTACAGACTTTTGTTAAACAGTGGTATAAATATAGGTCAGCCTGAGGTCAACAACAGTCCAACATCAACCTCCTTCGGGTGCAAATACAACAAATTACTCTTATTTCTAGTTTACTTTTGTAGACTGTTAATGTGAAACTAAACGTAAGTTGAGTGTGTGTGTGTGTGTGGTTGCTGTTAACCCGCTGCGAGCTTCCTTTGCAGCAAGAAACAACACACAACTTCATGGAAATGCCACAATGAGTTTCAGTGTTATATGCTAATGAGCTGTGTGTGTATGTGTGTGTGTGTGTGTGCGTGTGTATAATGGGACTTAGATGATGCGTTTTTTTAATCTCTTTTCAACAGTCAGCATTTTCAGTGAAACCGTGAAACATCCTGAGACAAATTAAAAACAAAGTGGAAAAAAGCCTGACTCATCTTTTTATTTCACATTCTCACGGAATAAAATGCACAAGCTTTGGCCTCAAAGGGCCAGATAGGCTTCCTCTTTTTTACCCCATTAAAATATCCGCCTCCACTCTAATGTGATACGTGTGAATGACGTTTTCATTCTGCATGAAATGCACTAAAAAAAGTTTGACTTAAAAGCTCAGTTGGGCCATCTGTGTCTGTCTTCATGTTAATGGTAACAATTTTAAGAGCAACAAAACAAAAATTGAATTTCTATTTCCACATTATTGTGTGGATTAAGATTAAACACATGACAGCCATGGGAGAATAAAATGTGCATCAAGTAGTTTGTTGATGTTGGGACTGCGTGCAGGGCGAGATGAAACGCTCCATCAAACATGGCCTCTGGGTTTTATAATAAGGCCCCCCTCTGTAACAGCACTGGGTAATCTTGCTTCAGAATCTTTACCTGGCATCCACCAGGTAACCGCCTGCCTGTCTAGCTTGAAGGTTATGGTTGTGGTTTAGTTATTGTCTACCTCCTTTTTGCTGTTTGGAACACCAAATGGAAAAACTTAGAATAGAAAACATTTGGCAACATTTAAGAGACTTCATTGGAAATCTTGTGGAGGCAGTAATCTACCTAGACCAGATCTCCATCTTCTAGACACCTCCTCCAGCCCTGCTGAGGAGTTCCCAACCCAGGTAAGACACATAATTTCTCCATTGTGTCTACCCTGGTGCCTCCTTCTATTGGGACATGTCTGAAACACCTGACCTAAGGCAGTCCTTTGCTTCTGATTTTGACTTCTTATCCTTGACCAGCACTGAGAAGCAGTTCTTGCAGAGAACCAGTTGCCAGTAGTTCAATTCCTTGGAATTGTTAGTCTGCTCGCCTGTAGATCAGTTCCACTTGCATTTGTGCAACAGTCAGCTAATCCCAGTACATGTACCTAAGAAGGAAAATAGTGGCACAATCTGCAGCGTGAATATGGACATTACTTTTATTTTTATTGCACAAAATAACGAGAGCATGATGTTAAAGTGGAGGCTGCTCCAGGACAGGAACAGCTGCATTGTGCTGCTAACACAACTTCGGCTCTTTGCAAACAACACAGACAGCATGCTAATGCTGAGCTAACTCCTTCCTTAAGCTAGTGGAGGTACAGTATTCTAAGTATCTGTTTCAACAGTTTGGATATTTCTTCCCAGAATGCATTCAGTCTTTGGCATTTCCAGAATATGTGTGCATGTCCAACATTATATTCCCCACATTCTATCCACCATTTCTCTGTTCTCTTTGTTTGCTTTTTAATCTTGGAATGATAAAATTCCAAGATTGGAATGATAAAATATCGCACCAAGTTTTTGTAGGCAAACTCCCTCCAGGACCTCGAACTGGTGGTTGTATGGTGTACTATACACATGTTTTGCCAGTCTTTGCCAGTCAGTCAATATTATTTTCCAGGTCCTTTTCCCATCCCTTCTTTATATAATTTAGTTGTGTGTTTCTCATTGAATTCAAGTGCTCGGTATAATGAGATTATTTTAATGTTTTTGTTTTGGTAGGCTTTACTTACGATGGTTTCTATCACTGTATTCATTTCCCTGGAGAGGTCCACCCGAATTTTCTTCCTTTAGTAGTCCCTTGAGTTTAATATCTATAAAAAATCATAGTTTTCTAGACAATATTTTGTTTTCAGGTTTTGGAAACTCTCCAGTCCTCTTTCTGTTTCCAGCACACACCAAGCTGTTATGCCCTGTATTGCCCATTGTTTGAATCTTTGGTCATAATGTACCACATGTTCAAGGTGTGTGCTGTTATTGATTTGTCTTTTTAAATTTGGAGTCCACTCAAGCTTAAATCTCCACCCTAATAAAAATGCAAGAGAAAGTCATGCATTTCTCTGAAACCTTTATTCAGTGAACATAAACAACACAGGCTGTTGACTATAAATGCCTTAGTTTAGTTGAGTTGGTTTCTGGGCTGCAGTATTTGCGCGCCTCTCCTCCCAGGTGCTATGTATCTTCTCCGAATGTGTAGTGAAGCAGCTGAAAGTCACTTATCTCCAAATCACAAAGCAATGCAAATGCTTCCACGGCTTACAGGCCGTTCTCTCTGTAACTACACAAAATAATAGATAAAGAAAACTTAGTTAAACAGTTACCAAAATTTCTTTATCTATTATTTTGTGTAGTTACAGAGAGACATGAGAATTAGCAACACAGCTTTGAACCACCGATATCCTCCCACCCAGATAATCAGATTAGTGTCAGCTCTCTCTAATGCTCTATTTACTCTCACTGATGTTACAATAACTTCCTCTCTTGATTTTTAATTCTTCAGCTGCCTTTAAAGATTATCGTGTCAGCTGTCGGATCTGCACTGCCCTGTTTGAACATCAAGGCTCAAGGGTCATTGTCTGATTGCAGTTTAATCTTTTATTTCCATTTCACAAATAAATAACTTTCTTCCAGCTAATTTCTTAGTTATTTGGTTGTTTTTCAATTTACTTACGTCTTCAGTGGTTAGATAACGATCTCTGATGTGTCTGTCTGTGTGTCAGATATTTCCAGTTGCTAATATGAACAACAAAGAAGAAACATTTAAATACATTTTGAATTTGATTTTTCTTCTGCAGTGCTTTCATTTTGACATTTAGCACTGATTTTCTAATGACAGCATTCAACGGAGTTTGATATACCATTGCTCTTCCTCTGAACGGCATCGTCATGTCAACATTTAGGTTTTTCTGCTATTTTGCAACTTTACAACCAAATGTCTGCAAAAGCAGTGGCATTCCCATTAAATATCACCTGTGTTTGCACTTAGTGCTAAACTATGTTTACATTATAAAGTGCTGTGAAAACTGAGTGCACCCTATAATTCAGTAGAACCACCTTTAGCAGTAATAACTTTAAATAATGGTTTTCTGTATGACTTTATCAGTCTTGTGCGTCATTGTGAAGGAGTTTTGACCCACTCCTATTTGCAGCAGCATTCATTTTTGCAGTTATTATTGGCAGTAATTAAACCATTACTAAAAAAGCCATCACTTGACCCTATTGTCTTAGCTAAAGGGGAATTGCCATGTCCTCATCCTTGGTCTTTAACCCAGTTTGTGAGTTCTGGACTTTTGATTTACTTCTTTGGGTTTAAATTCTAGCTTTGTATTAGTCTTGAGTTCTGCATTTCACTAGTGTTTAGCTTGTTTTCAGGCTGTAGTCGGTCAGCTGGTTCATTCTATGCTCTGTTGTACTTTAGATACTATTTTTGTTGCCTTTTATTTGCATGACAGTCTTCCCTTTATCTAAAAAACTCTTGAACGAGTAGTTGTAAAACAGATAACTGATTGTCTGCAGAGGAATGATTCATTTGAAGAGTTTCAGTCAGGTTTCAGAGCTCATCACAGCACAGAAACAGCTTCAGTGAAAGTTACAAATGATCTTCTTATGGCCTCTGACAGTGGACTCATCTCTGTGCTCGTCCTGCTAGACCTCAGTGAAATATTATGTTCAGAGAAAGAGAGCATATTTCTCCAATACTGACATCCCTTTATTGGCTCCCTGTTAAGAATCCAGATTGAATTAAAAATCCTTCTCATTACATACAATTTGATGAATAATTAGGCCCCACCTTATGATAAAGAGCTAATAGTACCCCATTAGAGCTCTTTGCTCTGAGACTGCAGACTTACTTGTGGTTCCTAGAGTATTTAAAAGTAGAATGTAGAGCCTTCAGCTTTCAGGAACCTCTTCTGAGGAACCAGCTCACAGTTTGGATTCAGGAAACAGACACCCTCTTTACCTTTAAACATTTCTTATGTGATTTGGTGCCATATTAATAAAATAAAATAAAATGAAATTGAATGTACAGCTCCCTGAAGGTCCCACCACAGCATTTCAGTCTAGTTGAGGTCTGGACTTGCACTGGACCTTGATTGTCCTCTTGACCCAGTTTCAGCCAAATTTTTGTACCACAGATGCCCTCACATTTGATTCTAGAACACTTTTTTATTTCATCTAGTTCATGGTTGACTCAGTGACTGAAATTCCCAAATCAACAGTCCTCCACCACCATGCTGACAGTAGGTAAGAGGTGTTAGTGCTGACATGCTGTGTTTCGTTTTCTGCAAACTTGGTGCTGTGCATCATAGATGTTCCAGAAGTCTTGTTGTTTGTTTAGACGCACCTTTGCAAACCAAAGCTGTACTTTTGTTTTGGAGTGAATAGGCTTTAAGCTGTACTTCTTCAGTCTTTTTCTAATTATACTGTCATGAACTTTAACCTTTAACATGCTATTTCAGGCTTGATGGAGCTCTTGACTTCTTTGCATTTCCTCTGAGACTCGAGTGAGTTTGCTGGGACATTGTATCCTAAAAAGATTATAGCATTGTGTTAATACACACCTGAATGCTCTAAACCTGCAAATTGCCAAAACAGCAAGTGCTCAGTTAAGTTAACAGTTAATCAAGTGCATCTGATTAGCAGCACCTGGCTACTTTTCCCCTCTGAGTTCTTATAAAACCAGTGTTGGTGTACGTAGTTTTTCACAGGATGACCATGCTAGCATTGACCCTCAAATGAAGTAGCTTTTTTTCCCCTAATTTTTGTCTATCTTCAGATCTGATGAGTTTTTTTCATCTTCAGCGTCAGACTCTCATTCCCTCCAAACAATCCACCACCATCTTCTTGTGGTTTCCGCTCCATCAGATCTGAAAGGGAGTTAAGGTTAAATGAGCTACTGCTAACTGAAAAGGAAATTTGCTCCATCGCACCTCCACGGCACTCGTTCGCTGCAGCATCAGCAGCTCAGAGCTTTGAGATAATTCATTCTGAATATTTTCAGCCATTTGAAGACACGAAAAACGCATTTCCATTTTCTCACACTAGCATCTGCAACACGCTGACTCACACTGAAAGTCACACATACACACACAAAGACTCACAGAGCAGCCACAGAAACAGAGGTGGGGATAAAAGTTGAGTCTTTGTGTCTCTGTCTTTGTTGTCATGTTTTCCACTGGAGTCCTGCAGAAATGCAGCAGTCCACCCCCTTGACACTACAATACCCCCCCCCACCACCATGTAACAGCACAAACATAGCCATCAGTCCAAACAGAGACACACTATCCGGTGGCCTGTGTTGTCATTTCTAACTGCCAGGATTCTCATTTACCACCTACAGTGTGTTCGCTATTTTTATCATTTTTGCATCTAAGCTGCTTACCGGCATGGTTACTGGTGTTATACGTAAAGGTGGCTTCAACAATGCCTGCATGCCTTCAGAGTTTGTACTCTATGAATGAAAAAATTTGGCCAAGTTTGCAAAGACTTTCATGGGAGTTTAAAAGTTCCAGAATATGGACAATAACAATACGTTATCAGGCTTTTATTTAATCACATAAATGGAAAAAGGCCCTCAGTATTGCTGCAGCTGCACTGTAACGGCTTTGTAATGTTTATGCTATCTGCACAATTATAAATACAGATTTTTTACAGGTTTTTTTTAAGGCACACCAATTGTTTCAATGTAACAATTGGTGTGCCATGTACCTTGTCACTCAGCAGCTATCCTGGTAACTAATTGCTGAGGAAATGGTCGCCACCATGAAAACATGAATACATAAGAAACAGCTTACACTGTTTGTTGTCTGTGCATCAACAACAAGATTTAAAATGATTGCATGTACATGTGTCAAAGAGGCCCTAGGACCGAACCTTGGGGAACTCCACTCATACAGCTGGTTTGCTGAGTCTTCACTCTGTGTACAAAAAAACGAAAGACAAAAAGAAAGTAAAAACTCATCCCCCCAAAAAGTAGTTTTTGCAGCCTGTTTGTCTTCTACAACCGTTGTGAAGTGCCTCAAAGACTCTTTATTGACCACACACAAACACACACAAAGCTGCAACCCTAGTTTCTGTGGGGAAGCACAGCTCTGGTTCTTAGAAGTCACAGCCTCACACACAAACACGCAGCCAATTCGCAGTGCATTGTGGGCAAGTGCTGCACTTACTGTAAGAAGAGCTGTGTGATATTTACCAGAAGTGATGTCACAGGAAGTGACATCACAGCTGTGGGTTGCTGGGTGGGGGTCTAAATGCTCAGGGCCGCCTATCTGCTTGCAGAGGCTCATGGTCTCTGTGGCTTGTTTGTTTGCAGAAGTTTATTGTTTGGGCTGTGCAAGCCTACAAACATGAAACGCAATCTGAATTAGTTTGTTTTAAAATTTTATATTAACATTTTAAAAACTGTGTAAAGTTACAGATAAAGAGAATGATAGGCTTATTAAATATTCAACCATGAGATTACCAATTTTCATGCTTGTGATACAAATGACATGTCATGGTTTCATTTATACAATGAAAGGTAAGAGTGGAGTTTCAGGTCAGTGTCATGGCCTTCATTGCTCAGGCCACTCTCATAAGAAAACATGAAACGGTCACAGGAAACCTGCTTTTCACAGGTTGTGATATAGTTGTGATATAGGCTTTGTAAATAATAGCTCTAATAAGAAGTGTATTTCATGTCTGCAGCACGCATTTTGTCCAGAAAAATAGTTTTCTTGGGCTATGCAAGTAGTTTTGTTGTCTAAACCTAATAAAGCCCTTTTAATAGACTAACTGTAACAAAGTATTATTTTTAAAAATTAATAATGCAATAAAAGTGCTGACGGTAGATCATGGAGACCAGCGCATAGGCTGCAGGCCCGGATGTACTGTCGACATTGGCTGTCTCTCACCCTTTACCCACCCCTGTTGCTTGTCATGTGTTTCTTTGGTGTATTAAGAGTTTTTTCATGTGCTATGTGCAGAGGTGTTTTTTTTCTGTTCTCAAACTGATCTCCCCGTTGGAGCTCAGTCTGGGAGGAGTTTTTTTTTTCTCCTTATCTTTCCTCATGTGGTGCATTTTCCATTGTTATACCTCTCTGACCTGTCTTCCCCATGTGATGTTTTTGTGTAATGTATGTATGGTCAGAGGGTAAGATGGCGCCGCCATTGTGTGCAATAGGTCGGCAGCCTTATGAAATTTCCCCTTGTGGGACTAATAAAGGTATATCAAAGATAAAACAAATGAAGTGCAAAAAGTCTAAAATGATTCACTCCACCAGCAGCTCCTCCAGCTGCCAAATATGGACTTTTTCACACTTTAAAAATGGAAAGTTTACTCAAGTAAAATTGTCTTAGAGGTTGTGACTATGCTGCTCAAAAAACTTAATGTGTTTTAATCATATTAGAGCATCATGTCAGTTAAACCTCTGAGATATTGATTCAGTTAGAGGCAACTGACATCTGTTCCCTCCAGATCTTTTCTTATTTTTCCCTAGTTGTGCATTTGGTTAGGGTCAGTGTCACTACTGGTAGCATGAGGAGAGTTGCACAGGTAGTCCAACTCCTCCAGGATGGCATATCAGTAAGTGCCAACAGGTTTGTGGTCTCTCAGCACAGTTTTAAGAGCATGGAGGAGATTTCAGGATACAGGCAGTTACTCTAGTAGAGCTGGACTCATCAGCAGGACCTGTATCTGCTTCTTTGTGCAAGGAGGAACAGGATGACGAATGACAGAGCTCAAAATGACTTCCAGCAGTCCACTGGTGTGAATATCTTTGACCAAACAATCAGAAACAGACTTCATGAGGGTGGCCTGAGGGCCCGACATCCTCTAGTGAGCACTGTGCTCAGTGCCTGGCACTGTGAAGCCTGACTGGTATTTGCCAAAGAACGACGTTGTCAGACATGCATGCAAACTTGTATGAGTACCATTTTGAGTTGCTGCAATGAAATTTCAGCAAAATGGACTAACCTTTGATTTTCAGGGTGTCTTTATCGACCCGTATGTGGGTCAAAAACTATAATTCCAAAAAAACAATGTGGCATTCTTTCATTCCAAAACCTTACCCAGTCCATATCAGTATGGATACCCAGAGTTATTTTTTCCCCCATTTTTGTTCCTTTAATTTTTTTGCCCAGTGTATTTCACTAAGATAAGATGTGTCTGAGTGCCCCAAATAATGTATAGGTTTTGTCCTTTTTGTGCCAGTTTGTTGTTGAATCAAAATAAACTGCAATCTTGTGAAAAGAGAGTGAGATCTCACATGACTCCATGTAGCCTGACTCTACAGGCCTCATTTTGCATATCAAATGTTAAAATTCATGACAATACAAGTCGAAAAAGATAACAAACAAGTATAGCTTATTTAGAAGGGTTGCCAGGAGAAGGCTCTTCTCTCCAAAAAGAGCATGGCAGCATGGGTTAGGTTTGCAAAGCTGCACCTGAAACAACCGCAAAACCTCTGGAACAATGTCCATAATGCATAGCACCTCGTTTGCAGAAAACCAAACAGCATATCAGCACAAACACCTCATACCAACTGTCAGCACGGTGGTAAAGGGGTGATGATTTAGGCTTGTTCTGCAGCCACAGTACCTGGGAACCTTGTAGTCACTGAGCCAACCATGTACTCCTCTGCATACCAAAGTATTCTAGTCAAATGCAATGTTAGGTGTAACGTGTTCCAAAAACAGTTGATTGGCATTCTTCTCTTTTATGCCTTCCCCATACTTCTACAGCCAGTCTTGTACATACATTTCACTGTGCATTAGAATAGAATAGAATAGAATAGAATAGAATAGAATAGAATAGAATAGAATAGAATAATCCTTTAATTGTCCCACAAGGGGAAATTTGGTTGTATCAGCAGCAAAAACACACATATACAAACAGAACAGGACACAGAACAGAAAACAATTTTTACATATTTACATCATGGACAATAGTTACCAAAGCATCTCTGAGCTCGTCCTGCCAGTTATTAAAATTAGAGTACAGGTAAGTGGCAAACCCAGGTTGTAGTGTGCAAACAGAGCAGGATACTGAACAATGTTTAAATAGTTAAGAATATTTAGAATAATTAGAAAAGTGCAGATTGTGTATTGTACCTGTGCATTAAAAAGTAGACATGTAACTTCCAATAAGTTAGTGTATATATAAACCGAGAAAAGTAATGTGCAAGTTATAACAGTAGAAGTTGTTACAGCACTGATGTAAACAGTTTGTTGGGAGCAGTTTTGATTGTACAGTCTGACAGCTTCTATAATATACTTCTATAATTGTGAATGTGACAAATACAGTTGGGTGAGTGTTGTTACGTGTTATCATTACTTGTTTTGTTTTTTTGTTTTCTTTTATGTCATTGCCACAGCTTATTCTTTTGGGTTTTGGTGAAACTTGGTTTCCTCTTGGTTTGGTGTTGGTTTGGGGCGTTTTGGTTTTCCTTTGCTTTGAGGAAACTTTTGGTTCTCGTCTTTGGTGCTCAGGTTGGAGTTTTGGCACAGTAGTGTGGTGTCTTTGTTTTCTAGATGTAGGCCTGTCCAACATTTGCGATGAGCTCTGATGATTATCACGGAGCGACCTTTGGAGTTGCACTTGGGTGTTATCAAACATCCAACCCCACTCTTCCTGCAGTATTAGATACTGCATGCATTTACCAGTATAGCTTTATATACCAACTATAGATTAGTGAACATTTTGCTCCAAACACCAGTTTGTCACTTTACCATTTAAGCCTCCTCTTACCAGCAGTTTTCTTTCACCCTTAAACCCTTCTCCTGGATCCAGGGCTGATAGGGAGACGGAACCTGAGAGTGAAAACTGAAACTGAATGAACCAAAACTGGTTTTATGAGGCTGATTCAGAAAACAAATAATCCAAAATCAAACCAACAGAAGTCCAAAGCTGTAATGTGAATCGTCAAATGAAACAGTCACAGAGACAAAGACCAAGGGGAAGGACCGGACTATTTATACACTAATGATGTAATCAGGGAGAGTATCGCGACACAGCTGAAACAAATTTAGCCTATGCGGAAGTAAAACTAAATGTAAAACACCTGAGGTACCAAAATAAAACAGGAAACGGACAACAAACATCACCAAAAAACAAGAGAATTCAACGAGAGGGGAACTCACAGGAGGATGAGAAGGAGCGGACTAAATAAAACTCCATAACCACAAACTGGAACTGAAACATAATCAGGACTGTGAATGGAAATACAGAAACATGAGCTAAACATGGGGGATGGATAAACTCTATAAATACACACAACCAGAACAAAAGGCTTGGTAAACTGAGTAAATAAAACTTATAAAACAAACAAAACTAAAAGCTACCAAACAGATAAAATAAACAATTCTACGTTTCATAAACTCAAAACTGGAACAGAATTTTTTGGGTTCATTTCCTCTTAATTTATTCCCGATGTCACGGCGATTATTAGCTGATGCAGCTGACCTGGGCCTTCCACGCTATTCATCGAGTTACATGGAATCATCTGTGCAGCAGAAAGAGACGATGTATGAGGATAGGAAGATCAACATCAACGTGACTCACATTTCATTTTACTTTGAGAAGTTACCGCCTGCCATTGATAATGAAACTTCTTTTTTTTAAGATTGGTCTGTCTGTGGGCAGGCACGCCAGTCTCACAGAAGTTCATTAACTCGTCACAAAATAAATGAATCAGTCATTTCGTGTTCATCTTATTCTTTCGTATCAGTGAATACAAATTTGTAAGTAATGCATTTAAATAGGTAATATATTTCTTATATGTATATATCTATATCTATACATATACATATATATACATATATATAGATATAGAGATATATATGTATATGTATATTTTAGAGAAACTGGGCAGGGAAATGTTTTTTTAGACCTAACCTGCTTTGGTGCTTAAACTTCAGAGAAATGATGTGCAAAAAACTGAGACATGCATGACTTTAGCTCTGTGGCGTGAGCCGACTCGCTCCTCCGCCTCCTCTCCACTGATAAAAAGTCATGTTCAGGGACAAAATAATAATAAAGTAAAAATTTGTGTTCAGCAACAGGAATCAGTAGATTAAAAGTCATAAAAGTTCCTATAAATTCTCCATCACACCTTTCCTTCCTCGTGATGTTTTACATCCAGGTGTGGGACAAGTGTTTTTTGGAAAACCAAAATCTTTACAACCAAGAACTTAAATCTACAAGAAACTGCACATGAGCCATAATCAGCGTCATTCTGTTTTATTCAGGTGCATTTGCCAATCAATAAATTAATAATAAATAATCAACAATCAACAACTTAAATACAAAATAAATAAAGAAAACTACAATATGTCAGTAAAAATAAAAAAAATCCTGAAGGTTTTAGTACTTCAACTACAAAGTAATTAAAGTACTACAGTACTGAACCTGACTGTTCAGAGGAATAGTAGTACACTGAAGTACTTTGTACTGTAAACATCATCACCATCAGCTCTCATTGGCACTGCAGTGGAGAAGCTAGGTCAGGGTTCCCATTGAGACAAAAAATCAACTTATAGAATACAATCACGTGAAAACGTCATTAAATCTGTCACGTAAACGGGATTTCACACATTTACTTTGCATAAATGTAATTCCTCAACACGAGGTTCAAAATGTGATAAATCTGGAAAACTACCTATCAGTAATTATCAGTCAGTCCGGAACCGCCCATTTCTCCACTGCAGGCCAATCTCAGTGCAACAAGAGGGAGTTTCACTCAGAAAGAATTCAGGGGTTTTTAACTTTAAAAAAAAATACAAGAAAAAAAATGTCCTAAATTTACAAAATATTCAGTAAAAAATAAACTCTAACCACTATTAAACATATCTTTGTTTTGTGGGTTTTTAATACTGTGAAGTTTTTAAAACAGACAAAAAACAACATTAAATCAAGTATTTCCACTGGGTGAAACTCCATGTTGAAAACAATTAGGTATAATCTCTGGATCCTTCAGTGAAAATATTCCACAGGATCAAACTTTTATGCTGGTTTCAAGTATCACACACCAAACTTTATATAAAAATATTTTTCCAAGACTACGATCTTATAAGGCTTAGGCTGCTGGTTCACTCTTAATTTAAATATAAATATAGATGAAAATTTTCAATAGAATAGAAAATCCTAACAACTAGACACACTGGTTTCAGTTTGAGAATCTTTTGGTCTTGTATAATTTAAACATCCTGCATCCTTTTTATTTACTGTTATTGCTCTTTATGCCCTTTAGGTCGCCTTTTAAACTCTGGGGCGACCTTTAGCCTTTGTTTGCCTCCGCCGTCTGCGTCTCCTCTGGATCTTGATTTCGGGGAGTGAGCTCGCCTCTTCGTACAGCTGTGGCAGCTGCCAAAGTGCTTTGCTCTGAACGATGTGGTCATTCATCTACAGGAGAGAGAGAGAGACAAAGGCAAGTTTGACATTAATGATGATGATCACACAGTTACAGAGAGGACCTTTGTTAACATTCAGCACAATGAAATCAACATTTAAAACCCTTCCATAATGTAAGACCTTTGTGAGCTTTCAGAATAACTAAGGCACACCCGTGGTGTAAGCATCACAAATTTAAGACCCGCAAAAAACACATTATTTTAAGCCCTATATAATACCTTATTTCAAGTCTCACCTAGGCCCTAAATTAACTTTCTCTCTGCCTTTTCTTTTCCTAGTTTCTATTTAAATCCTTTGTGGATGCTGCTATAAGGGTTATTAAACCTCATAATATCCTGCAGGTCACCGATGACTAATCTAAGGTTAGGATATGATTTCTCTCTTTTTGTCTGTTTTAAACCAAATGCAAAAGTCTTTAACACAAAAACTGTATTGCCAAAATGGATGAGACCTGATCTGAAATGTCACATTGTCTATATTCTCAAAAACTGCCTGTTTTTCACTAAAACAAAACCCCAGATGGGCAGCCAGGGACTTGCTCTGGATGTTCAGAGGGTAAGCTTTCCAAAGACATTTGTAGGACCCAGGCATTTGTTCTTAAATATGAATTTGGGACTTATATCAGCCCTCAATAAGGTTGGTCAAATCTTTCCAAGTCTAACTTTTAAGGCTTTACATAAGCCATTCATACGGGCTGCCCAACCCATCCTGAGGCTTATTGTGAGCTCCTCTTAATCACTGCACAATCCTCAACATAGGCTTTACAGAAACCTCACTGTTGGGTTTACATAAGTCCTAAGTCATAAGTTAAGGCTTTCACAGCCAAGAAGCAATCAGAGTGCTCTCTACCTTGATATCTCTGAGGGTCTCCAATCCCTGCAGAAGTTTCTCCTGCTCATGGTAGCGGTGTTTCTTCAGCTCCTGGACCTTCTTCAGGATGTAATTCAGCTCTGATCTGACATCTGTGCCTGGTAGCGAGCCTGAGTTGTTGGTGCTGCTGGAGGCGGCGGTGATGGCCGAGCCAGGTTGCGCGTTGCTCCCGGTGATCTGGGGACTCGGAGTGGGCAGTTGTTTCAACATGTGGCCAAGCAGCTTTTCGTACGACTCCAAAACACCACCCATGAAGATCAACTTGGTCTGAGAAAGAGAAACAGAGAGGTAATGACATGAAAGTACAAATGGCTTATGTTTGTTTAATATGAATATATATGGTTGTGCAAATATGGCTTTGAAAATGCCAGAAAATGCTGAATTTCGCAGATTTTGGGGACTCGGGTACCAAAAGCCAAAAATCTGAAACAACGCAGAATGCATTTGTAGTAAATAAACCTACAGAAAAACTGAGATGTGAGGACAAGGTTGCTTCACAAACATTACAACCTTAGGTGCTAAAAACGTTTCACACAATGGAAAAAACTCTGTGGTTTCCCACACAACAGTTAAGCTTACAGAGAAGGCCTTAAAGGGGAATACCACTCATTGACTGCTGTTAAACCTGAATGTCATATCCATGCACTTTTAACAGGACTGAAACTACTAGTTTGGATGTAAGAAATGAGAGTTTGTGGCTCAATGTTTGACCTAGTGTTTGTTTTCAATTTGGTCTATTCACTTACACTTGTTGAAAAATCTGTGGTAATTTCTGGTGACAACCAAAAACCTTTCATGTCAGAAGCAACAAAAGCTGTGGGATCCCTGACAAAACTCTATCAGTGGCACCATCAAGAGTGTTTTTAAAGAGCTTTAAAACCTGAGAGAGGCAACAGCACGATGAACTGACCGGACCGAAGCAAGCTAAAAGGTGTAAGACGTTTCCTTCGAATGAGAGGGGGCAAATGGCGTTAAAGCTCAGATGAGTCATTAGATATCTCTAAAATATATGAAATGCAACACTGGGGTAGGTGTGGTGGTAAAGAAACCTCTAAATAGGAAAACCTGGTGGGTTGCCATAAAGTTCATGCAAAATACCACCCTCCATACAACTCCTATATGCCAGCCTCCCCCCCCCTGCATACCACCATGTGTTAAGCTATAATAGAAACTTATCTTGACTTTGAATTTCCAACTCTTATGACTAACCTGTCAAAATGTTTCTGAGTGCTGGAAGATATTGCTGGTTATAGGAGGTGGTGACCACAGTTAATCTACTTGAACATTTCAGTTTTAGAAAGGCGCTGATACTTTTCTTCTTTTACTAGCAATATCTTTAACTGTTCCTCAAGAGGCAGTGCAACAAAATTTCCATTGTTTTGCTTCAAGTTTTCTCCATTTTTTTTCTTTTTTCTTGTTTGCTGTTGACTGCTTTAATTCACAGTTTTAGTTACTTTACAATAATATCAATGAGACTTTTAATAATTAGTTAGAAGATAAACATCCTCAAAAAACGTTCCTTTTTATTCCAAATTTGCAGAAGCTTCAACCTGAACCTGATAGCCATCTAACCACACAGAACTTCAAACAGAGTGACATAAAAAAACTGCCGACCAGAGCTCTTCAGTCTGTGCTCCCTTGGCTTGATGTCAGTACTTGAAACCAACCATGAAACGGCCTTGTAAGTGATGTTGGTGAAAAGTGAAAGTTTGATCGGGAGACTGAGAATAGCTGCAGAAAGGTGGCATCCTGCAGAGCCAGCAAAGTGAAGGGAAAACCCACAAAAACCTCAACTTAAAATGAAACATAAAACCTGGAAATACCAGCTGGCTGCTGACTCAGGGAGTGCCTGTTAGCCAAAGATGGAGGAGCTCAACAGGAGGTTTGCCTCCATCGAGTATCCTGACTCTTTCCAGAGTTCAGAAATTCACCTGCTAACAGCTTTAAAGATGCCTGATTACCAATCAGTGTCTTCACTCTTTCATAGACATGCAAAAGCCAAAGTGAAAAAGGTGGTTTTATTATCTTTACACCATCTGGAAATCCACTTTAGTGATGATGATGCCAAAGACACTGGGTGGATGAATATAAATAGTTCCTCATTTCTTTGTGTAGGGATGGAGTACAGCATGGTTTCCAGTATTAATACTGAGCTTTAGACTAAGCTACCTTGATGCTTACCACGTGGACCTTAAGCCACACGTGTGTATCCTAAATTCTGTCTATCCATTTGAGGTTATAGTAAGGCCATAGTTAGAGCAAAACTCTCATTTGCCACAAGAAACCTTTTCTTTGAATTGCATGGACATTTTACATTTTGTGGACAAACAATGCGTTCCCATTAATCACATGAATCTTACCTCGATTTTTTTGTTCTGGTCACTAGGAAATACGGGTTTCCCATTAAATCTTTCCTGGTTTGAAATTTTCTGCAAAAGACACAAAAACAGATGTTTTCAGTTCATGTTTGACATTAATAATGAATAATAACTGTATTGGGTTTTATCTCAGCTCACAAACGTGGTCAAACATGGTTTGAACTGGAGCAGAAAATAAGGTGAAAGGAATCACTAACTTATAAAAGTTTTTCAGTTTTAGTTTTTTAAAGGAAACCAATAATTCTGCCAAGCTGTTGTTAATAAAACCCCGATTGGCTGACTGGAGAGAGCAACTGCTCATTTACTTTGCTTCATATATAAAAAAACCCAGCATTTTAAAACTGATTCGGAATTTCACTGGAAGCCACTCACGGGAAGCCTGCTAGCCGGTTGCTAGCAGGTTAGCTGCTATATTCAGAACCAATAACAGAAGTAAAGGAAAAAGGTGAAATATAATGATTATTGGACTAAAAGATCCGAGATTAAATTGGAATTTGATCTGAAACTGATAACTGAAGATTAAAACTTTAGAAAGCGTACGAACGGTGCGTTTAAAGCCGGTCGGCCATACTGTGTCTGATGTCAAATATGGAGACTGTAAAGAAATTGAGAAATTTGTCTGAAAAAGACAAAAACATTTTAAAAGTGTTTTTTTTTCTGACAGTGATAAACATGAGAAGGCCAATATTCCAACAGCAGTTATAAAAGACAGCGTGAGTTCAGCTGTTTCTGTGTTCAGAGCTTTCTATCATTTCTGGTGCCTTCAAGGACTGTCTGTCATGAAGTTTAAAGGATTGTTAAGAACTTCTGCCAAACAGCAATGAAAAACTAAACAAATTACAAAAACAAGCTGCTAAAACAGGAAAATAATAAGCCCTTTTTGGGGTGGGGGTTGGGGGTTCAATGAGCACATGCATAGCTATTTTGCTGAAAAATTTGATGGTGCATTCAAGGACACTCCCACATCTGTGATGTGACTCTGTCTCATCCTTGAATCCACCATTCCAGGAAGTGTCCCTGCTCGCCTCTGCATCACCACATGAAACATGATATCATTCACATAAAGTTTCGTATGTAAGATGCTCCAGGCTGGGTGTGTAGTATTTAGCGCCTCGCGGGTTAAAATGGTCCTTTAACCACACACTTACGTGGAAATTTAAAAAGGCATCTTTGCGCATGTGTGTGTGTGTTTGTGGTAAGAGCATCACTGTGACAAACAGGAGGAAACAGAAAGTCTGTAGAGCTGCACAGTCTAGTATTATTGAAGTACTAAGTAGCAGTTGAAGTGCAGTGAATACTCACATAGTGCTGCAACAGCCTATGGATGGTCAAGTTCATCTCTGCTGGGATGTGGGATCCTCTGACCTGGCAGGCAAAAAGCCAGAGGCACAGACAGACTGCTGCCCTCACTGTGGTAGCCATCCTATCTCTGTTCGTATTACCCCTGAGTGTAGTTGAGTCTTCGGTTTGATTCCCAATCCGGGTTGAGCGTTTTCAATTTGAGAACGGATTCTGGCTGAGCAGTGTCCTCCCTGACTGAGTGACTGATGATCTGACTGACAGTGCCTGTCTTACCCTGAAGTTGGCTCGAACTGTTTGACTTGTCATGAAAGCTTTTATTTATAACTCTGCGAGAGAGAGAGAGGCAAAGTGGCAGAGTGACATAGACATGCACTCAGAGGGAGAGAGAGAGAGAGATGCAGCGATGATCTAGGTGTGAAAATGTGGTTGGTGTAGTTTCCTTTAAATCAACAACTTCATAGAAGAGGGTGAGGGGTCGGCTTCCCACTCATGCATATCATACCCAAATCATCTGCTCACTGCAGAATTTTGCGTCTCCCAGCTGTTTTATTAAAATTTGTGCTTTTGCTGGTCAGACTTGAAGTTGCAGAGGGGTCTAATAGTTTGCATTAGACCTCTCATAATTGCATTAACCTCTCAAAGCGTGCACTGAGGTTCGAGGAGCAATGACTGGAAAGCACGCTGCGTGAAAGAGTGAGGTGGCACCCTGTGTCGGAAACCATTAGATCCAGCGATTCCGTTACGGAAATCATTACACCTCCATTGAATCCACTGCATCTGGGATTTCACAGCCACCTCTGACGGTTTCTGATCGCGGGCCATGCATGTGCCACGTCGTGCTGATAAACCTATCCATCGATCTATTAGTGTTGGGTACAGATTCATAGTTTGATCTAATAAAAGCCTGTGAGGTCATCACATTTGAGGAGTCAGACTAAAATTTTCTCCAAATTTTGGCAGTCATGGCACAAAGAAAGTAATAGTTCTAAGTGGTTTATAATTAGGACAAGGGTTGTTCTTCAGTAATATTCACCTGACCTGATAAACTGTTTGGAGCTAAGAATCTTAACTTATTTTGTATATGCTCACTAGTGGGGTCAAAAGCTGAATGAGGCCTGATCTGCAAGGAAACATTTGCTGGGATGCTCAGAGTGTGACTGAGATAATACCGACCCCTCATCCTCCGTGGTAGGGTTGGGTTAGGCAGCTGGTGACTGGGTAGATTTTACAAGACTAAAATATCTCCACATAGAAAAACATTTACACATTCATTTGTTCACTGTAACTCCATTTGATTTAATAATCAGTTCAAATGGCTTTCAGCCCCATGAGGTCCACGTCATGATTGGTAACAACTTCCGCCCAAATCGGACTGTTTTCTTTTTGTTTATTTTTATTTTTTAAATGATTTTTTTTTATTTTTTTAAAAACTCATAACAGTTAGAGTTAATTTATTTTCTCACTTTGCACTAAGTTCCCAGATTATTAAAGCAGGGGGAGCTCCAACTACTGGGTGGATGATTTCATTGTTCCAAAATTAAGACACTGGCTAGCTCGTGTCATCATGCAGCTTCCTCCTTTGCCTTTATTTTATTCTGTTTTATGGTCTGTTTTTATTTTAACACGTTTAATCAAATTTTAGGGTCTATTAGACTTCTAATTTATTCTCTTCCATCCAAAGTTCTAGGTTAAAGTTACTAATGAAAGTGAGAGGATAGACTGTGGGATCAGAGTCAGGGTTAGGGTCATCATCAGTGATGGCACTGACAGAAAACAACAGTCCTGGTAATGCTGTGATATCACCTACGCGTTGGGAATCACAACAGTTGAAAGCTGATCCATTGCGTGCATGGCCTTTGTATGATGGTGGAATATATGTGCCTCTTGTTGCTGACTGGGTAACACCTCTGTGACACATCTGCCAAACACGCACCTCAAAACCCGTTTCCCGTTTTTGCACATCGTTTCAATGAAACTGGTTCTTCAGGACAGAAACCAAAGCGACGCATTGCACAGATTGAAGTTGCTGCTGGATTGGTTGTGTCTCATGTTTTATTGAAAACTCTAAAACTTTTGATGGTGTATATTTCTACAGAGGCCTGCTGAGGCACAAATAAAGCCTGCAGGAACTCGACTATCGTCATCCTGCAATAAGTTGTAAGAACTTGGATCCTTCTATCATTTAAACGGCACTCATCGTTTTTTATAGCAAAGATTTTCTGTTTAGTTTCTTTTTTAACTTTTAATTGTGGATGTGCATGACATTCACTGTGGTGCTACTGAAAGATGTCCAAGCATACATGGAAATACAGAACATTAGGCAAAAAATGAGTAGAATTCTAATGTGACTGAAAGTCAATATTTCGTATTAAACCTTTATTCTTCACCCTGAACTCTTAGGTTTTCCTAAGCTGTAGACACTCACTCCATCAGATGTGTTGCCACTGACTTTCAGTCCACTCCTTAGTCTAATTTGGCATTCTTAGGCCTTTCTCCCTGTTTCCTTTCTTTACAAATGGCTTCTTCACAGCACCCCATTCACTTAGACCATTCTGATGAGATTTCAGTGAACATTAAATGAATTAACTAAATGGTCAGATAGTGTTCACCTGCTGTAGCTAGCTTAGTAAGCCTACAACCACTTCCTTTTCTTCAATTTGTCCAGTTTCCTCAAATTTTTAAGGATGCACTGCACACCATGCTAAGATATGCCAAGTTTCTGTTACAGTAGCTGAAATAACGCCAAATTCAACACTTCTCCACATTTGCACCTGAGACCTTGTAACACTAAAGAGTCACATGACACCAAAATGGAAAATGGCTAATTGGGTACAGTTTGGACATTATCACTTTGTACTCACTTTTGTTGCCCGCAGTTTAGGCTTTAATGGCTGTGTGTTGAGTTATTTTGAGGTGACAGCAATTTTACACTGTTATTCAAGCTGTACACTGACTACTTTACATTGTATCAAAGTGTCTTATCTTCAGTGTTGTCCCATGAAAAGATATATTAAAATATTTACAAAAATGTGAGGGGTGTACTCATTTTTGAGAGCTATACTGCATGTTAATACACAACACTGGTTCTTCCTTTGAGTTAGGAATCCTTTTTAGGCTCAAATGATTCATAGGTCAGTGTGAAGTGGCTTAACAAACACGAAATTTCCTCTGACAAGTGTCAGCTATAAGGACAGCCAATATTAAAGAAAAATGTTAAAAGATCTTCTTGAAAGTTGGCAAACATTGTTCAAGACCAAAATTACAAGAAAGCTGGCCTCTTTGAAAGTAAATCTAAAGAAGTAATGAGTGGCTTAAGCCTTTTGCACAGTACTCACAGTACTTTAAAAGTGTATTTTTTTCTGGAAATCAAGTTAAAAAGTGCTGGGAGGTTGTTTTTTTTAATGGGATAGAAAATGTTCAGAATATCAGGAAATCTTTTCAATCTATGAACTGATAATTAAAATTAGTTATAGCGCCAAATCACAACAACGGTAGCCTCAAGGCACTTTATATTGTAAGGTAGACCTGGGTCTGAGGACCCAGGGTCCATAAGCAGTATAAACGCTTATTATAATGTGTTTTAGCTGCACTGTGCTGCTGTTCTGTGTCCACGTTTGTATGTAGGGAGGTGTGTGTGTATGTGCAGCTGTTTCTTGTAGGCCAAGTGACAGGCACCTTCAGGCCTGGTGGGTGTGGCCCTGTTAGGGGACTGGCCACACCTGAAGACCATTGCCACACACCTGCTGCTGATCAGGCTCACTGGAGGAGCTATTTAAGAGAATGATGGAGCTCCCAACAGTGCAGGATTGTTGCATGAGACTTCCCGTCAGTTCCCCAGCTTGTTTGTTTATGAGTGTGTGCTTACCAGTGAAATTGATGGTACTAATGGCTGCCTCTGTTTTCCCAGGAGAATTGTGGGACTGAGAGGACAGCGGGCACGGAGTACAAACACTGGGAGAAGACATGGAGTGGAAGTCGGGAACACACGGGGATTTATTGTTTTGTATTATTTACGTCACTTTAAATAAACTCATTGCGTGCATTGAAGAGTCCTGCATTTAGGTCCTCCTTCCCACATCCCCACGGTCTGCCAGCCATGACAATAGGTGCCTGAAGAACAAATACTCAATGCATCACGGGACTCCCCCAGCAGTCTACACCTGTTGCAGCATAACTAAGGGAGGATCTGTCTCCCAAATCCAAACTGGAAGCTGGTTTCATAGAAGAGGGGCCTGAAAACTGAAGGCTCTCCCTCCCATTCTACTTTTAAATACTCTAGGAACAACAAGTGAGCCTGCAGTGTGAGAGCAAAGTGCTCTAATGGGGTGGTGTTATTTTTTAATTAACTTTTTGTAGCTTTATTGGAGAAACTATTTATAGATGTTACTTCTTAATTTTGTTCATTTTATAGGATTTGTTGACAATAAACAAGTGTAAAGTGTAGAAGTAAATTTAGATGTCATTTGATACACAAAGAGGTGTTTATGAGGGTTATAGAGCTAGTTATGTACCCATTTGCTGGTTACATGTTTTGATATTTACATGTTTAAACATCTGAATGTTTACACATGCACTTTCAAAGCAGTAATAAGTATGCGTTGAATCTGCCTAGTTGGTTTCCCTGCATTTTTATAGGATTAGTATAGGATTTCCTGGCTTCTGAGTGGCCACTGAACTATTATGAGGCCAGAGATTCCAAACCACAAAGCAAACCCTCATGTTACACAAGATATAAAATATCACCAGACTTGTATTTTGAAACATCTGCATGCTGTTAAGACCCAGAATGGCCTACGTTCTGTCAGTGCAGCAGTTTATATCAGTTAAAATTACATGATAATGAAGATAATTAACCACTCAATAGCAATGCACATGTGAGTAGTCTTAAGTACACTAAATGTATTGCAGCCGAGAGTGTGTGAAAATCAGTTGGCAAGCAGAGTATTGCAAATAGAATAACAGTAAATAAAGAGTAGCAGGAAAAAAAATCTTTGGCAACTGGGACACTCAAGCAACTAAAAGAGACTGCTAAATTACACTGCAAATTTTAATTTCACTTAATTTTTCCCATAAATACAAAACGGCAATTCAAAGTAAAAATTATCCTGGACAAGCCCCCAATTACACTGCAACCCAGCTCATAGACGACAAAGTAAAGCAATTACAGACATGATAATTTATGATATAACTGCGGTTTACGTTATTCTCCATGATGACCCCAACCCTAATGTGGATGAGAATATGTAAGGGGTTTTTTCCTGTTACAAAAATAGTTCTTACAGAAATGCATCAAAAACTCTCCGTGTTTTTCCAATAAAGTTGTTTTGGGCTATGAAGCTCTGATAATGACTTAGTCTTCACAGGGTTAAAGGCTTTACTCAAAAATTAAAGACAGACAATTATGATTAATAGGATTTCAAATCTAAGTAAAATGCAATAGAATTGGCAACCATGTGAGGATGCTGATCTCCCAAAAGCAAAAGATTACTCACTACACAAACCTCCATTTTTACATTGAAGACAATGAAGCCCTGGAATTTCCTCGAAAGACCTCGAAGAGTTCACAGTTTGTTTGCAAAGAAATAGCAGATAAAGACTTAGAAAGCTGAAAATAATATAAGTATCAAAATTTTAATTTGAAATAAATAAATTCATTATTCCAAGCTGGACCCTTCCTGGTTACCTCCGAAAGGAGAATTACCTCTTAGATATCATGAAAGCTGTGAGATTTTTTTTTTAGGAATAGTCAGGAATAATCACCTCTGTTAAGATAAGTTTGTGTCTGAAGATTCATTGAAAAACTTAGGAAGGCTACTATTGTTGAAAATGTCTGTACAAGCTAATGTGATGCTATGTTTTCATATTGCAGCTGTATATCAGCCCTTGATTGCTTATAAACTCGAAAATCTGTAAAAACCTGAAGCATTGTATTTTATTATACAGAGCAATGGACAATAGAGAAGCGGATGTCAGGTAAGATGATGAAAGGAAACTATGTCATTCTAGGTGTGAAGGCCTCTATTGAGTAATCAGAATAGTGAGCAGTTCCCCATTCAGTTTAAAGGAAACAGACGTGATGTAAGGGGTTTCTTGTTAGCTCCACGCCCGTTCATGCAAATATATTTATTCTTTGGTAGTAGCAACACTGAAAATATTAGTGCAGCATGCAGTGTGTGGAAAAAACCCTGTTGAAATTTATATCAAGTGAAACCAACGAAAATAAGGTGTGACCACAGAAGGGTCTGACCTTCAGAGAAAAAGATTTACTGTAAATGAGGAAAGAGGTCTTCGTGGAAAAAATGCATTCTGCCATTCCATTAGTTAAAAAAGACTTCAGTTTGCAAAATTATGTTTATTCTTGTTGTTATTATGATGATATCTCTATAGCTCAACATCTAAAATTCCTTAGTGTCTGTGTTGCACCAACTAATATAACACTCATGCAAAGAAAAAAACAACAAAAAATAGAGTTTTATTGTACACCCCAGTGTTGCTATGCCAGCAAACCCTTTTCCAATGTTTCTTTAGCCCAGATTAACCTGCAGGACTTTCTGAAGGCCCCTGTAATGTGTTTCCTGCCATGGAAGAAAAATGCAACCCAAAGTAGTGGTTTCAGAAGAAATGGTCACAGATGATGAGTTAGAAAAAAAGATGATATGGAAATGATTTAAAAGACAATTATTCTGCATTCTTACCTGTGATAAGACAGATACACAGAGGTGGGTTTTACTCATAGTCTATTCTACTTATACTCTAAATAGAAAAAAAATACAACTTTAACAATCAAGACCTTTTTTTCAATCCAATTTAATGTAATCTCAGAGCAGTTTTCCCAACAGGAAATTCTGTGTAAATTTTGCAGCACAGAATTCATAGCTAAACATAGTGCATGAAATACAACCAATGCAAGTGGTGAAAGTCCTGAAAGTGCAAATTTCTGCAACTTCTGTCACCTTTGTTAACACAGGAAGAGCTAAAGCGAGTAAGAAGCAACCTTTGTCCTGATCTAAAGCGACTGCCAGTGTGAGGCTGAGTTCAGATGAGGCCCCCGAGGTCTGCAGGAGGGAGACAAAGAAATGCAGGAAACAGGAAGACAGACAGGAAAGCAGACAGGTACGCTTTAGTGATTGCATTTCAGGTGTGATATGATGTGGGTATCCCCTAGCCTCGTGCGTAGACAGAAACAAGGTCTGGGGTTTCACAGTTAGAAGTTTGTCTCAGTTTTAAAGAAGTCATTGCAGATTCTTATCAAGCATCAGTCCGCATTTAAATGATCGTCAATGATGAATTTCTATTGAAATTGAATTCAATAGAATTGGATTTCTCAATTCAATTCCCAAGAAAGGTCTTAAGTTTTGAAAGCTTTGGGCTTTAAAGTTAAAACTTATTGTAAAGTTTTATGTTTTTCTGATCCAGTAAAACATTTTCAATTCATAAAAAGCCATAAAACTTGCTTTATTGACCCCAATATTGTAATTATTTATTATAAAACTTAAAAATGTCACATCCAGCTTTGTATTGTTAATCTTTTAAAAAATATAAAATCTGTGCATATAGTCCTTAGTACTCCCAGTGGTTTAGTAGCTTGCAAAACCATTTTTAGCAGCAATATGCCAAGGTGATGATTTCCTGTGTGATTTAATCAGTTTTTCACATTGATGTGTTGGCCCACTCTTCTTTACACCATGGCTTCAGTTCACTGTGTTTTGTGGTTCAGGTTCACGTCTGGACTTTGACTGGGCTATTGCTGGCCCTCTGAAGACCCAGTTTCAGCCCAGCTTTAGCTGTGTTATAGATGGCCTCACATGTGACTCTAGAACACCGTGAGGTTCCTAAATGAGCAGCCCTCCACCACTGTGATGACACTTGGTATGAGGTGTTTGTGCTGATATGCTGTGTTTGGTTTTCTCCGAGCATGGTGAAGTGCATTGTGTCCTTCTTCACTTTGGTCTCATCTGTCCAAAAAGACATTGTTCCAGAAGTCTTGTGATTTGTTGAGATGTAACTTTGCAAACCTAAACTGTGCTGCCCCCAATCAAACCATACTTGCTCAGTTATGGGGGAAACTAGTTTTGTAGCAGGCTGTAAGCAAGTTTATATTTTTTTTGTCCGCTCACCCCCAACCAGTCATGGTAAATGGCCAGCCCTTGCTGAGCCTGGTTCTGCTGGAGTTTTCTTCCTATTAAAAGGGATCTCCAAAAGTTGAATCTGTTCATCTGGACGTAGCGTTTTGTGGGAGAAACGTTTCGTCACTCATCCAAGTGACTTCTTCAGTCTCAGCTGACTGCAGGTTTCCCCAAACCTTATAAACAGTACATTTGCATAATGACTGAAACCAGCCCACTGAGGAACAATGGGCTGTGAGGTCAGTTCCTTAATCATAATTATGCAAATTCCCATGACCCAATGGTCATGGGAATTTGCATCAACAATCACTGACCAAAACCCACTGATCAAAGAACACTGATCAATGGCCATGAGTACCATTCACAGAGAGTTGGGGAATGGCTGCAATCACAGCATTGTAAGATGGCGAAAGATGTACTGTTTATAAGGTTTGGGGAAACCTGCAGTCAGCTGAGACTGAAGAAGTCACTTGGATGAGTGACGAAACGTTTCTCCCACAAAACGCTATGTCCAGATGAACAGATTCAACTTTTGGAGATTTACTTTCCTGGATGATTGAGAATGCATCAAGACCTATTAAAAGGGAGTTTTTCCTTCCTCATATGGGGTAATATGAGTGTTGGGGTTTTCTCTGTTTTCTTTGTGTTACTATAGGGTCTTTACCTTATAACATAAAGCGCCTTGAGCCTATTGAAGCTTTACAAAAACAAAGCCTTCCAAACTGTTGCTGCAATTTAGCGCTATATAAATACAGTTGAATTGAAAGTTCAGCTCCATTTTAACATGATAATCTGTGGAAATAGAGTCACTTTTGTAGCCAGCCTTAAGTGGACATAAAAGAACTGCAGGTGTCATTGACTCCCATGTCAAAATAGCCAACTTAAGCGCTCAAACTACAAGACCTATTTTTGATCTCTAAATCTAATAATTGTTTTATTAAAAGTTATGCAAGGAGATATTTATTTTAAAACTCAGCATTTATCATATGAAGTGTATTTTTAGGGATTATGACACTGAGTGGGTGCTGCTGTGTCTTGCTCAAGGTTTAGTTGTGCTTAAAGATGTTCTAAAGAGGCAACGTTTCAGTTGATTAAATTTAGTTTTCCGCTGTTTTCAGCTCCCCATTTATTAACAAAGCAAATTAAAAATAAATCTTGTTAATCAAGCTGACTAGCTAAATGCAGCATTAGCTGCATGTGCTTGGTTGACACTCTCTTCCAAATATGGTCACGTGTGTTTTCATAAGAAGAGAAAAAAGACAGGACATGGATGAAATGCAAATCCAAAGAGTCAAAACAGTAGTCCATAAAACTGTGTGGTTTTAATGATTGCGATTGCGACATCCATCTTTTATATACAGTTTGTGATTTTCCCCTAAATAAAGAAAATTTTTGTTCAGGCTAGTATGAGTGGTCAGGACCACGTGTGAATCTTACTTTCACGGAGAAAGTGTTTTTTATATGTTTGTGTGTGAAAGGTTATGTACAGAGTGGTCTGCAGCTCAGGACAGGACTGCCCACTGACTCAGAAGGTGCGAACACAGGCTGAATCTTCCAAGCTTGCCTTTGTCCACATTCATCTAACACACGATGATTCAGAGTTTCTAAACTCTGGAGAAACCTGGACCTTTTTTTCTTCTGTCATCATCACATTTTCTCTTGTAAGAAAAGTCCCATCTCTCGGGTTGGGTTTAGGGGTAACCCCTTCACGCGTCACACAGGACACCACAATGCCAAAACTGGTGGCACCTCAGTCCAGAAGGAAGAGCGAGTGTACTGTGAATATATATTCCTTTTCCTCAAAAGGTTGAGGCCCACAGATGCTGTTTTCACACCTTCACTCATTTATTTGAAATATCATGTGGACACCCAAAAGTTTCTACGTATTTCATTAATGTGGGGTTAAATTTGGGGTGGAGTGGGGGGAATGCCGTGGGTTACACACTATTACTTCATACAATAACCCACACAACCATAAACCACAGGGCTGCCAGAAGATGAATGAAAGTTCCTTACTGGTGTTATGCTTAAAGTTTTCAACTACACATAGAAAAGAGAAGTAAAGTTTTTTTTATTTCACACCAACATGTAGTTGCAAGTGCCGACTGCACTGAGATCAGCTAATGAGAACCAAAGCGTCATTATGACTTCATGTTGAAGCTGTGGCTGTCTGAATTGAATAGATGCTTGCTTCTTCTTTTTTTTATCATTTATTTTTGTTAGTATCCTAACTTTCTTCTGCTTTATATCCAGTGTTTTTATTTGCAGTTAAGAACAAACTCAATAAAATTATAAGAATGTTAAGTAATCAACTTGCTAGCAACCAAAGGAATCAGATCAGTTCAATTCAATTTCATTTATATAGCACCAATCACAACTGTTGCCTCAAAGTGTTTTATATTGTCATATAAAGACCATACAGTATTAGAAAGAAACCCCAACAAGTAAATGACCCCGCATGAGTAAGCACTTGGCAACAGTGGGAAGGAAAAACTCTCTTTTACCAGACAGGAAGAAAACTCCAGCAGAACCAGGCTCAGGGAGGGGCAGCTATCTGCCATGAACGTTTGGGGGTGAGGGGTGGGAGACAGGACAAAGAAAATTTGTGGAAGAGAGCTAGAGATTAATAATGACCAGTGTTGGGACTAACGCGTTATTAAGTAACGCGTTACAGTAACTACGTTATTATTGTGGTAACGAGCACGGTAACTAGTTATTATGCCAAAACCAGGAACGCGTTACTCCTTACTGGGATTTAGATAGGCTCGTTACTCGTTACTTCGTGTGGTGGATATTGCGGAGCTTCCGCAGATTCAATAACATTAGCAAGTGGTGGAGGCCAGCAGGTGGATGAAGGAAAAGGGAGGCAAGAGGAGAGACCCGAAGCGGCCGCTGGTCCGCGTGTCAGGTGAACTGAACTTCAGGTAAGAAGTTATGACCTGCAGTCTATCCGGGTCAGATATAAACCAAGTTTAGGTGGAGTTTATTTTCGGTATGCTGACATTTTCGTACTGCGTGCTAGCTAGCATGACGGAGTTTCTATACAGCTGGGTGGGTGCTATGTTACTGATGTTGAACTTTATTTTGTTCATACGGTTAATTATTAGAGTTGCCAACCGTCCCGTAAAAAACAGAATCGTCTGGTATTCAGAGAAAATATTACGCGTTTCGTACTGAGGTGAAAAGGAACACAGTTTGTCCCGGACTTCAGCTACAATGAAAAAGACACAAAGCTGAAGCTGCACAGCTGCCTCTTCTTCTCTCATTCTCTCCTCTCCTGTTTCTACTTCAATCATAAAACTGATCAATGATCAGCTGATCGGCTTTTCTCTCTTGTTTGTTTATCGCCCACTTTGCGCCAGAAAGAGGAAACCAGCGGATGTCGCGTTAAACAACAGCAGCACGTTTAAGCTTGATCAGCTGTTGTTAGAATTTATTTAATATTAATTTCTAGTATCAGCTGATGTTTGCTGGAGCCACAGCTGTAAAGCTGCTGGTCATGATATCGGTTTGGTTATCTGGTGAGAGGGAAACATGCAGATGAAACCAGGAGATGTCCTTACTGAATCATCAGAGCTGAACAGGTGATGGAGAAACAGGTTTACCTTTTAGGTGACATGAATGAGTTGAAGGGAAGTTATGAACTGTTTCTGAGAGACAAATAACACCAGGATCCTTTTCTACGTAGCTGACAGCTGGTAACTGTGCAGGGGCGGATCTAGCAAAGTGATGCCAGGGGGCCAGGTAGGGCATTAACAGGGAAAGGGGGGCACAAGGAAATACTTTTCTTTATTATTCTCATTTAAAATGTCTCACTTTAAAAAAAATAATTATCTGAGTCTTACAACAAACAATTGATAGATTGATACATATATACCATCAGAACAGTGTACATCACTGTCACAACAGTGTTTGTTTTCATTCAAAGGCTTTATGATTTTTCCTATAATGGTGGGCCGGTCTCTAGTCAAAATGCCCGGGACGATTTTTTTGTCCCAGTCCAGCTCTGTATGCAGCTCATCTGCAGTCTGGTGTTACCTACATCTTCCTATTCAGAAGGCAGAATTTCCAAGTTCTGAGTACAATCAAAAGCACCACGACTGCAGTTTTTGTGTTGGATGTAAAAAGCAGACTAGAATCATGGCGACGGTCAACGACGGTCCAGGCGTGGGATTTCTCTCGTGGAAATGTGCACATTATTTTTTCCTTTCTGTTGGTAGGTGGCACAGTGCACTTGTGGCAAGTAAGCAAGCTAGAAGACTGGCAATCTGGCTGGGTATCCAGTTACAGAAGCAACACATTAACAAGAGAATTCTGAGTAAAACCAAAGTTACTTTCCCTAGTAACTAGTTACTCTGAAAGTAACGAGTAACTTGAAGTAACTGAGTTACTTTTTTAGAGAAGTAACTAGTAATGTAACTAAGTTACTAATTTAAAGTAACTTACCCAACACTGATAATGACTAATGATTCAATGCAGAGAGGTGTATAAACACACAGTGAGTGAAAAAAGGGGAGTGAAGAAGAAACACTCAATGACTCACCTGATCCAGCTGTAACTATATGCTTTAGCAAAAAAGAAAGTTTTAAGCCTAATCTTAAAAGTAGAGTGTCTGTCTCCCGAATCCAAACTGGAAGCTGATTCCACAGAAGAGGGGCCTGAAAACTGAAGGCACTGCCTGCCATTCTACTTTTAAATACTCTAGGAACAACAAGTAAGCCTGCAGTCTTACAAGGTCTTTAAATCTGATAGGAGAAATATGCTCTCTCCTTCTAGTCCCTGTCAGTACTCTTGCTGCAGTATTTTGGATTAACTGAAGGCTTTTCGGGGAGTTTTTAGAACTTCCTGATAATAGAGAATTACAGTAATCCAGCCTGGAAGTAATAAATGCATGAACTGGTTTGTCAGTATCACTCTGAGACAAGATGCAAATGGAAGAAAACAGTCCTACATATTTGTTTAATATGTGGTCAAAATGACTCCAAGGTGCCTTACAGTGTTACTGGAGGCCGAGGTGATGCCATCCAGGGTAAGCATTTGGTCAGATACCCCATTCCTAAGATTTTTAGGGTGAGTACAATAACCTCACTTTTATCTGAGTTTAAAAACAAAAAGTTAGAGGTCAATTCCATTCTACTGACTTGTTATTGAGGTGAGGGTGAGGTGTTCCGGGCATGTCCCACTGGGAGGAGGCCCCGGGGCAGACCCAGGACGCGCTGGAGAGATTATATCTCTCGGCTGGCCTGGGAACGCCTTGGTGTTCCCCCGGATGAGCTGGAGGAGGTGGCTGGGGAGAGGGAGGTCTGGGCTTCTCTGCTTAGGCTGCTGCCCCCGCGACCCGACTTCGGATAAAGCGGATGAGGATGGATGGATGGATGGATGGATGGATGGATGACTTGTTATTGTCAGGGTACCTATCAGTCTCTTAATTAAGTCAACAAAAGGTACATTTCATAACTGAAGTGTATAATTTGTCATCAACCTGGCAACCAAAAAGAAGTTTAAAAAATAGCAACAGTTGTATTTTAGCTCTTTTGAGCCATGATTTTTTAAAAATCTAAACCTAGAGTAACAAGGTTTAGATAAAAAAGAAAGAAAAAGATTTTGAGTTCCAGTGTTGAAATATTTTCCAACTATCATCTCTTGCGTGAAATGTGAAATTACATGGAAATGACGTCACTGCCCGTCCCTTCAGTCTCAACATGTGAAATTTTTAACCCTCTGAAAGTGGAAAATATAAATTTTTCGTACATGGACACAAGTCAGTAAATGTGAGATCACGCTGAGGTAAAGAAAAAAAAATGGGGAACTTTGTGTTCAGGAACATGAATGTCTTGGAACGAAAGACCTTTCACACCTTCTGATGTAAGTAGTGAAACAAGTCAAGGTGATATGAGGTGTGTTTTTGTATTATTATGAAATATCTGTCTGTAAAGTCATGACCTTTGTGTTGTGGTTGTGTTTATGTGACAGTTCTCACAAAGACAGTAATATAACAAAGCTAGTAACATAACTTGGGCTGCATAGATGGTCACTTTCAGTCTTTGATTAATGAATGTTTTAATTAACCTGTGAACTAACTCTCATTTACTTTGACTCAGCAGATTTTCCTCCTTGTAGGTGTGAAAATCTGTGACCGACTAAACTGAGGTTTGTAAAATATGTATTTGTTATTAGTGTGCAGGTAGGTAGGTGTGAATGACTATGCTCAGAGTTTAACCGCTGATCCTTCCTGCGATTCTTCATGACATCATCAGGTGGAGGGAAATTCCCTGTGTGATTGGTTCAGAGATGGAGAATACACCATGATGTCTCAGGAAACACATAAGCGTATTTCCATTTAGAAAATTTCTTTGTCCTCTTCCAATATCTCGAGTACCACTTGCTTTTTTCTTCGCCTTATCCGTTATTTCCTTTTTTTTTATTGTTCTGTTTCTTCCTTGAAAGAATTTGTTTGTTTTTAATGGTTATTTTTATATGAAGCTGCAGAAACAGAAGTACATGTAACATTCCACATTTATTTCTGGACAACCAAAAGTTTGTAGACACCCCAATGTAAATACATATTTTTGTGTGTTTTCCAGTCTTTTAGCTCCAGTAAAGAGAACAATTGATGCTACAGTTATTCCTGTGAATCTAAACAGGTAAATATGAATCTTTAAATCCAATCTTTTATTAGTTTTAAATAAATAGTATAAATTAGAGATTGTATAGCGTGTAATTGTGGGCAGTTATGTCCTGTACACTCCCACATCATTAACATGTGTCACTAGTGAAACCTCCCATTCAGACAAGTCTCACACATATTACACAATCTTTTCACTTTTACACATTTTGTTCTCAAGTTAAATAACTGAATCAGGCTTACGAGCTCCGGCTCCGGTGTAACAAACTGAGATGATCCTGCACGGGGAAACTTATTACCGCGACCGTGCAGAGTTTGGGGTTTCCTTCATTGAATACGTTCCACTTGTTTCACTACCACCTCAGAAATAGTGACTGAATTTAGACGCATCTTTTGAGTTTATTGAGAGATTTTCCATCCAAGGGCACTTCCCTTCACGTATGGACCACTTTAAGTGCGGATGGTATTTTTAGGTCATGGACTAATTAAACTCACTCTGCATTTTCTGCAGAATTCAACAAAGTGACGCTTCTGTTCTGCTCTAGCCTCAGTAGTGGGGCTAACATTTTTAGATCACTAACGTCATCAAACACAATGAAGCACCAACAAAAAAATTACCAAGATTATTTGGACATGTGCACAGGAGCGACAGTGGATATACTGGACAAAAGATGTTGAACATGGAGCTGCCAAGCAGAAGGAAAAAAGAAAGACCACAGAGGAGGATAATGGATGTAGTAAAGACCCAGTTTAGGATTTTAAAGTTGCTCTCTCCACACACTTTCACCAAGATGACTTTTAAAGAAACTGTCATACAATATGTGTAATAAATATATAGTATCACAATGGATCAAGTACAAAGAAAATTAAAGATGACCCAAAATTGAGCCCTGTGGAACCCCAGGTGTGACTGCTGAGAAGAAACTGGTTCAGGATAGAGAAGTTCTGAAGTTCTGAGAAGTTCTAACTGAATTAAAACTTTCTGACAGTCGAGATGGGAGTTTTCAAAAATATATTTTAACTATGGACCAAATAAACAGACTTCAGGTAAATATCTACATGAGCATTTAAGACTTTAACTATCTCAACTTCTGCAAACTCCTGCAGTTAGTTTTGTTTGAGCCATGTGCTCATTCCAGAAACTCAGATGTTACATTTTAAACGATCTTGTACATTTTGCCATTACAGTTTTTCTTTTCAAAGATTTTTCATTTGGGTGCTCCAAACAGGTGAGATGGTAACTAAACCCAAGCTTTACCTCTAATCTTATTTTTTTTCTCCTCTCCAGCAGTGTAGCAATTAGAATTGTTGTCAGAAGGCCAAAAAGTGATTCACTTTCACAAGTTGAGCATTATAGCATTTGCTATAATGGTCCACCCTATAGTCATATTTTATTAGGATTTTTTTATTTTGAGTAATTACAACAACAACGGACAAGACCAGGGGACAGAATACAAGAAGAGGAAAGAAAGTAAATGACCTGTATTTGTATAGCGCTTTACTAGTCCCTAAGGACCCCAAAGCGCTTTACACATTCAGTCATCCACTCATTCACACACAGGTGATGGCAAGCTACGTTGTAGCCACAGCTGCCCTGGGGCGCACTGACAGAGGCGAGGCTGCCGGACACTGGCGCCACCGGGCCCTCTGACCACCACCAGTAGTGGGCAGCGGGTGAAGTGTCTTGCCCAAGGACACAACAACCGAGACTGTTGGAGCCGGTGCTCGAACCGGCAACCTTCCGATTACAAGACGAACCGCCAACTCTTGAGCCACAATCGCCCCACAGACAGTAAGGTTGGGGAGAAAGCTAGCAGGAGGAGAAAGAGAGAAAAAAACACCGAAAATCTACTTCACAACTTGCTGAGAGGGAAAAAAACAGCAGAAAGACCACAGCAACAACCAACATATAAATAAATAAAAATGGCAATGTTACTGAACAGCACACAGTACTAATAATACAACATATTTTTTGAGGCGCAGATGCCCAAGATAGTGTGTGTCTGTGAGTACCTGTGTTTACACCTGTGTGCATTTAAAACAGGGGAGGGGCATGACACAGACAGCCTTCTGCCAGATAACAGGTAGTGTCAGCTGAGCCCCTCCCATGAACCCTTAACATGCGATTTAAAATTAAGAAGTGGGCACCGGCACCAGACGTGAGGCTGAATGAAGTGTGCCCAGCCCCTAGGCCCTGCATGTGGGATGGGGATGAATGGGCCCTCGGTCCATTCATTCCCATCCATAATTGCCTCCCTCCTTCTGCACTATCACTCTATGAGAGCAGGTAAATGGATTCCACACAAAGATGTAAACACAAAGCGCGGACCCGATGCATTAGAATCCGTGAGATGTCGGCTTTCTCACCTGACGACACAAACACGGACACGTGGCTGACGGCCCACAGTTCAAAAGATTCTGAAGCTGCAGGGTTTTGTCACTCTCCAACCAAAATTAACTGAACCAGCAGCAAAAGAAGATCAAAACTACACTTCCCATTGTGTCTGTGAAGGTTCTCAGTCATCCAGGTCATCGTAGTCAAAGGAGTTTGCAAAGAAAAGCGTCTGGACTTCTTTGAGTTGCTTGAAGACGTTAGAATGGCAACCTCAACATTGAAGTTTACCGGAAGCCCACACACACGGACCAGTACCTCCTCTTTGACTCCCATCACCCTCTGGAACACAAACTTGGAGTAATTAGGACCCTACACCACCGGGCAGAACTTGTTCCCTCTAAGCCTGAAGGGAAAAAGAAGGAACACACACATGTAAAGGAAGCACTGAAAACATGGGGTTATCCTAACTGGGCGTTCATAAAGTCAGCAAAGAGGCACAGAAAAGAAGATCGGACACCAGCGAGGGAGGATAAGAAAGACAGACGCAACAACGTTGTCATCCCCTATGTAGCCGGTGTATCAGAGAAACTCAGGAGAGTTTTCTCCAAGCATGACATCCCAGTGTACTTCAGACCCAGCAACACACTCAGACACAAACTGGTTCACCCGAAAGACAAAACTCCAAAACACAGACTGAACAACGTGGTGTATGCTGTACAGTGCAGTGAGGAATGCCCGGACCTCTACATTGGAGAGACCAAACAGCCACTTCACAAGCGCATGGCACAACATAGAAGAGCCACCTCCACGGGACAAGACTCAGCAGTCCATCTGCATCTTAAGGATAAAGGTCACTCTTTCGAGGATGCCAATGTTCACAAATTGGACAGAGAGGACAGATGGTTTGAAAGAGGAGTGAAAGAGGCCATCTATGTCCACTGTGAGCGACCATCTTTGAACAGAGGCGGTGGTTTACGACACCAACTGTCTGCCATCTATAATCCAGTTTTGAGTTCCCTCCCCAGACGCCTTAACGCCCATTCACATCCTGGGCCATCTGACCTCAGGAAATCACATGATAGGGTGGGGCCAGGTTTCACAATGAGCTCACCCGAAACCCTGGCTGATTAGGTCCCACACCCACTTTCACACCTTGGCGCATGTGATTAGAGGATCACCAGGGGGTCCTTTGTCCCTCCTTGGGGGGATACTCCCACTGGGTTTAAATCTGGGACTCTCGGCCATTTGACCTTAGAACTGAAGAAGCTTCTCGGATGAGAGGTGAAACGTCTTCAAGCAACTCAAAGAAGTCCAGACGCTTTTCTTTGCAAACTCCTTTGACTACACTTCCCATTAATTCCCTCTTACTTTAGTTGTTTTGCTTCCACCACGATAAAATCACACTTTCTGCATAGCTCTCTCTCTTTCTCGGTGTACTTCAAGAACAGTTTCCCATCTCAAATCTCTGTTTTCTGCATTATTTTCTTCCTTATTATGCACCGGTCTACCGTTGTTTACAGCGCTGCCGGCCGTTGTTGTTGTTTGTTTGTTTTTCCCAAAAAAGATGACAAGAAAGCCTAAATTCTGCTGTTCAATACCGAAGAAGTATAAACTTTTTAAAATTATGCTAAATTGCAAAACGGTTAGCTGTGTCTCTAATAAAACCCCTATAACTTTGGTCTGCATCACTTCAGCAGCATCAGGTAATGTTCATATGTTGATTCATGGTTTTCTTCAGTTTTTGATCTACCGCTGAATATTTTTAAGGCGGTTATGTGCTGTAAAAAGCCAGGCCAGGAAAACCTTCATGTTTTTTCTGTGTTTTATCCTCAGTTACTTTGACAGAAAGTGTCATGGTCTCCGTGTCTCCTTGGTTGACCTAGTTTCAGGCCACATGTTGTTTTTGCTTTTGTCTCTCTCTCTCCTGTCTGTCCTCTGTCTGCTTGGGTGGAGCTCAGCTGCACTTCCACCCCTGGCTCACGCACCTGTTGTAGTCACCCACCTGCTGTGAATCTGCATGATTACCTGACTGCCTGAGCTGCTATTTGAGGTGGTGGCTCAGAATGCTTCTTTGCTGGATTGTTGAGTAACTCTCATTCCTGAACCCGTCCCTAGTTTCTGACCCATTCCCCTGAGTCTGCCAGTGAGGTGTGGAGAGAACGTGAGTGTGAGTGCCGAAGAAGAGTGTGAAAGTGGAGAGTGAGGAGTGTGTTTTGGACCTGTTTCCCCTCTATCCCCTGGAAATCCCTGTCCCGTGCACTGTATATAGTTTCACCTGGTGCGATTGTAAATAAACTTGTGACTTTCATTCTAAATTCAGCTTGTCTGCAACTGAGTCCGTTCCACCTGCGTGACACAAAGGCATCTGCTGTGATGCTTGCACCTCTGATGAAGTCTCACAAGTGTCAATACTGATAAATGATCAGAATTATGATATTTCTGACTGTGGGAGTCAAAATTGAATTGAGTCAAACCTTGTGAATCGGAAATGCATCAATTCTAAAAATCAGTGACGATACCCAGCCCTAGTATTAATTGTAGATTGGGGTTTCCAGTCATTTTAAATCTCTAATCTCTAACCTAACCCTAACTGTAGATGGTTCAGCAGTGATGCGGCGCATATTAAGCAGTAATAATTTGTCTGCAAGCTATGTGCATAACTGCTGCATCATTATCTGATGGAAAGACTGAAACAATAAACCAACTGTGGTGTTTCTGTTTTGCAGAATTTTGTCATCATTGCTATTATTCACAGTATCAGATTGCAATCAAAATGCACAGCTTTCAACGTCTGTGAAACCTGATAATGAAGTCATATAACACGTGGTTGAGGAGATATTTTTCTGTTAGAAAAAAACAAAAAGCTCATCATGCAAACAGACTGTAAGCCTTGGTTCAGTAAAATTCTGATTTTATTTAAACAAACACAATACAAATTTAAAATAACAGCAAAAAAAATAAATAAGATAAATAAATCATAAATAGCACACGTTAATTTACTACCAAAACAAATATAACTCGGTTAAGTGGAGCAGTGGATTGAGGCATGGTCTTAAATAAGAAAATAAATAATAAGTAACTGTAAAAGTGGAACTGAATGGTCAACCTGAGGCAGTTTAACCAAGTTATAAATAAGAAGATAACAAATAAGAGCAAACAAAAAAAAAAGATTTCTAAACCGAAAATTCAAGCTAATGACTTAAAGTCCAAATTATTGGTCATTATTCAGATGAAGGGGCGGGTGTGGGATCAACAGCTGGTGTGGGCGATCACAGAAGCTGCCTGGAAGACCCCCAGGTACTCAGCCAGAGCTCTCTTCTGAGCCATCAGATCATCAACCTGCAAAAACAGACACGACTTCCAGTTAATGATCAGGGGAACACACTGACAAGTCTGCTGTAGGTGGAGCCTCCTCCACAGAATCATTATTTAACCAATATCAGATACACTTCCAATAAATTATTAACCTCTTTCTGCAATGCTCGCAGGCCTGTGGACGCCGGCTCCCAAAGTTACAATACATGTGAAAGGCTTTTAAAGTCTCAAAGTATGTGAAATTAATCATTTCAGGCTTTTTATCATGGCACAGGCTTCTTATAGTCTTCTTAAAGCGTTTACCTGTGTGAGGTCTGTCTGACAATGACAGTAAAACTCTGACTCTGGTATTTTGAGAGGGAAACACAAGAGTGCTTTGAAATCTTTTGTTTCATCCAAACGAATCATCTTCATGCATTTAATGTAAAAGGTTTTAATTACTAAATGAAATAATACATTCAAATGAACTCTGTTCCTTAGTACCTGCTCCAGTGCCAACAGTGATCTGATGACATCATCTAGAAATGTTTAATTTCTGAACTACATCTGAGGTTCTTCAATGATTGCATCCATTAACCTTTAACTGAAAAGATCACATGACTTTAGAGTTTCTCTTCTGCAAAGTTTGGTCTCTTTCTATATTAGTCAATTCTTTCTTTTATGGGCTTCTTTCTTTTTGTGGGCGTAATCTCTTCAACGATACACCAGCATCTCTTTATTTAGTTGCAGTTTAACATCTGTGACACAGACCCGTGTAACACTGTTTGTCGGTCAGTTTGATGGAAAACAAAGTGATCTTACCCTGAAAGAAGCCGAAATCTACAGTCTGCCAGTTAAAACTGCTGCAGGAAATCTGACTTATTAATCAGCAGGAAATGGTGCTTTTCCTAGATACCATTTTTAGTGGTTGAACAAACCACTAGTTTATTTAAGTAGCATCAGTATTAAGGCAGAATACACTACTAAGTGTGTGAGTGTGTGTGTTTGTTGGTGGTGATTAAATAAAACCCTCATCGTTGCTTCATTGCTGCACTAGTTTTGTTTTTGCTCGAAACCCACAGTTAAAGATTGAACTGAAGTACCATCGCAGCATTACATGAACTCCAGCAGCACCAACCGGTAGCTTTGACCCAGATTTAGTTTCATTTTTAATAACTCTTTTGGGTAGTCAAAGGTAACACACAGATACTTTAAAAACACAACCAGCTGAGGCTTGATCTCACAATCTCCCAGTGCAGTATGCACACAAAAAATTGTGCATACTGCAATTTCACTTACGTGGAAGAGTGAAATTGTAAATATTGAAAAGAAGATAATAAATAAATACAGGATTTAGTTTATTAAAAAGTCATTAAATGTACCTCGAAGAAATTAAATTAAATTAATGTGATAATACATTAAATTTGATGTCGCGTTTGCTTCCATGTTTATTTTTCTTGTGTGATAAATATTTTCACTTTATTTATTTATTTGCAAATTTTTGTAATTTTTTGTATCTATTTATTTGATTTTTACTTATAACATATTTATTTAATAGATTTTTTCTTTAATTTCAGTTTCAGTCCTTCATCTGATGCTGGTCCTGGCACATGGCCGGCCTCACCTCGTCTATTGATTTCTTCCTTTTAAAATAAAGGTCTTTGCCTCTACTGTTACCACGCAGTTGCTCATAAACCTTTGTTGGATGGTTGGATTGTCTCATGAGATAAAGTACCTTGAATGGACTATTGTAGTGATTCATCCATCCATCCGCTTCCGCTTATCCTTTTCAGGGTCACGGGGGGCGCTGGAGCCTATCCCAGCTGTCATAGGGCGAGAGGCGGGGTACACCCTGGACAGGTCGCCAGTCTGTCGCAGGGCCAACACACAGGGACAGACAACCATGCGCACTCACATTCACTCGCACATTCACACCTAGTGACAATTTTGATTATCCAATTAACCTATCCCCACAAGTGGGGGACTATTGTAGTGATTTAGCCAAAAATAAAAGCATGAATGATAATAAAGATGAACCAAACCCCAATGTACAGACCTCCCTTCTTCTGAGTTCTGTGTTGCACTCTGGTGGGACTGACCCAGAAAACTGCCCAAACATTGAAAAGGACTAAAAATCAGTAGCCTGTTACCTTTATTTCGTTCAGCCTGTCGAGTATTTTCTCTTTGTGTTGATTCATGTCAGTCAGGTGGTTCTTCAGCCCCTCCATCTTATCCTGGAGACTCTTAATTGCCGACTCAACCTCAGACCTCTTGGAATCGGAGACCTGATCCAGCAGACCCACGGAGGCCGTGGACTCTCCTTGGGTGTGGTGATGGTGGTTGCTATGTGCCAGGATGCTGGAGAAAATGCGTTTGTAGACATCCAAAGTAGTATTTATCAGCTCTATGTTGTTGTTTCTCTGTGGAGCAAAGGAAGGCTTTTTAGACCAGCATTTAGTTTGTTCACATATTTAATTGCAACAAAAAGAAACAGATTACAGATTAACAGTGTAGCAAACAGTGACCAGGACCTTAACTGACAAGCAATACCAAAAAAAAAGAGAAAGTTTATCCTCTGAAACAGAGTCGTCATCACCTTAAATATCGTCTGCAACATTTTTTAAGTGTCTTTAAGCTTTTCCCGTCATTATCTTCTTTTACTAGCAAAAATCTTTCTCCTGAAGTAAAAACGGCATAAGCAGTTAGGCTCTTTCACTCAGGTGGCCAATTTATTCACGATCATTGTACCAATAACTAGTCCTGACTAAGAGCACTGATGATTCTGGGTTAGGGTTAGTTTTAGCGTTTGGAATAGGTTGGTGGAGCAATGAGTGTTAAAACAAAACACGGGCACTATCAAACCTAATCACCTCACAGAAAACATATGTTTTGAATAAAACAATGAATATTTAAAAAGGATGAGTAAAAAAGATGGAAAAATGAGCAAGTTGGATATAATATTTTCTAGAAAAAGGCCTGTCTAATGAAAGGAGATTGTGCTAAAGATATTCAGTCTTCACTGCTATGTAGTAAGGATGAATTTACACATTGAATTCGTACATATAAATGTAAAAACATTTTTCTCTAAACACAAATTTCTCCTAATATAGGCTACAGTTGACTTAAAAGATCTAGCTCATAAAATCTGATTGCGCTGTTATTACAGGGAAGTAAGAAAACTGGTGAAATAAGACATCAGGTGTGAATGAACTGTTTGAGCCTACCTGGCAGGAGGTGTTAATACTGTTGACAAAACTGAAGAGTTCAATGTTGCCAACCTCTGGCTGCGTCAGCCCCTAAAATATACACAAATATACAATCAAAAAATATTTAGAAAGACCTACAGGAGAAAAAAATAGGTATAACAAAAACAAACACAAAGAAATGGGCAAAATAAATAAATGTTACAGTCAAATACATGTATATACATATTGTCCGCTTCAGGCCACCATAATATAGTCAGTGTTGTTTAGATGTGCCTGCAGACATTTAGCCTTGCTCTCAATGAGTATCTTACAGGGATATTATAGTTTGGTTACATTTGCAGAAAGCTAAAGTTTTTTTTCTTTTGGTGATCAAAGTTGTTTTTTTTGTTTTTTTTTAAAAAGCACGTTTACACATATCCTCTTTCTCTTTGAAACATGGTGGTAATCAGAACAAACCACAAGCAGATGAACTGGTTTCATTTCATCTCCTTGTGAAGTTTGAGAAGTGGGTCAGATTTCGTGATAGTCACCATTAAGACATGCGATTGATTTCTTGTAATAATAAATCAATACGTCCAAGTAATTTATGCAATTCATCAACTCTGCCTTAGAAGTAATGTAAAAAAAATTCTATGTAAGTCTACACTAAAAATCAATCTAACATAAATCTGAAATCTAGAGGCATCCTTGTCATACACGAAAAACCGTACAACATCTTACGACATTTTCATGTTTGGTCACACACCTGAAAATACTCACAGATTATTTCTCTCATCTAATTTTAAAGAAGTAAACTTCTAAATTAAAATCTCAACTTAGCGCTTTATCTTAAAGGGGAACGCAAAGCTTGACCAAAAACACGTAAGGATCTAAAATCGAGCCTTGCGGGACTCCACAGGTAAACTTACCAGTTCGTGCGCTATGAGCGCCTGCTTCTGTGTCATTTTCTCAGAGACATGCTGAGCCCTGCGATGGCGAGGAAACCCAGAAGCTGCCAGCACAGCTCCCAGTAAGACCAGTAGACACGCTGAAGTACTGCATGGCGACATCAGGAACTTTAAATCAAATTGCTGTAAAAGACCAAAAAGTGTCTTCTCACAAGGAGGCTGATAAAGTGCGACAGTGTGTTGTCTAGTCACTGATACTCTCCGTTGACCTGAAGTTCTATATATACAGCTATCTATTCTTGTGGTCTGTGGGCTGTGGGTTCTGCAGCAGAACCAGAAACAGCAGCATCAACATGACTTTTCCTCTAAAACAACTCTGCTGCTGCTAAACGTGCACACACAGGAGACTCCCTGGTCAGGTTTCAGTTCACTTCCATTCTCTGAATGCATACGCATGCACGGGGTGAGGGGACCCCCTGGTCAGAGAAAGACCTGCTCCCTCTAATTTAAGTGGAAAATGTGTGTTTGATGTGCATGAGTGGTTCCAGGGTTGCAACAAACCTCATGTAAGATTTATGAAACTATACAGATTTTTTGTGTCTCTGTGCAACCTTGTGTGCATGTAAATGTTTGCAAATTTAGGTTATCTGCACATCTTTCAATGGCCTACAAAATGTCTGAAAACTAAACAGATAACAGGCCGAACTATCATGAACAACTGTTCCTACAATAAACCACTTGACATGACCTTTATTTCATTTCAGTTTGCTTTTACAGAGAAACATAAGTGAGTTTATTATGTTACGTTTCAAGAAAAGACATTATGTGGTTACAGCTTACAGCTTCTCAAGAAGCCACTCGCCTCTGTTTTGGGTCTAACATGCTAAAACGTCCAGCCTGCTACAAGAAACAATTTATGCCTGTGGATTGTTTCCCTTTACAAACACCGTATTCACCTTTTTGAATTTTATTACGGTTCGTAGTTGGGGCACGGCTTATTTGACACACAGGCAGTTGCTGCTAGTGTTGCCTCACTGCTGTTTTTATGTTGCTGGTACCTTTTTTTACTTTGACATCACAGTGGCAAAGTCCATCATGTGTAATGATAACAGTGATTTCATTTGTATAGCACATTTTAAACCACACAGTTGCGCCGTGCTTCGCAGTCTTGATAAAATCCGTAATTTAAATGCGCATATGCCAATATACAGTATAGATACATAGAAGTAAAGGTTACTTTTTATGTGCAAGTATTGGTGTGAACCAGCCAACCTGATGGGCTGAGGAAGGCCGATACAAAGTTAAGACGCTACTACCTGGAAAGTGTGGTTGCCTCTGGATTTAAAATAATAGCTTGATAGAATTTTCAGATATGATGTTTGCAAGACCAACCGCTGGGTAAACACATCTGAGCAGTTCTGCAGAATGAAGTTCTATGAGGCATGTGATAACTATATTAAAAGCAGACAGCGTAGGTTTTATTTTTGCGTGTTATTGTCTTTCGTTGTTGACAGAAACAAAGAGTGGATGAACTCAGAAATGTGAGATTTAAGGTTCAACTGAAGGTCAAACCTAAGACTTTTAGCAGATTGTTTGACTGCTAAGTGAAACTCTCTGTGCCGATCCAAAGTGAAACATTCACTAAGGTTGGTGAGACCTTTGAGGTTGTTAGTCTTAACAGCAAAGTGCATCTTAGTATCGTTAGCAATGTAGTGGTTACAGAAACTAGTGAATGTGCAAAGATAATATATATATATATATATATATACTGACCAGGCGCTCTACTGAATTGAGATCTGGTGACCGTGGAGGCTGTTTGAGTACAGCGAACTCATTGTCATGTTCAAGAAAACAGTTTGAGATTATTTGAGCTTGGCTGCATAGAGTGTTATCCTGCTGGAAGCAGTCATCAGAAGATGGGTTCACTCTGGTTAGAAAGGGATGGACATGGTCATCAACAATACTCATGTAAGCTGTGGTGTTTAAGTGATGCTCAGTTGGTGCTCAGGGGCCCAAAGTGTGCCAAGAAAATATCCCTCACACCATTTCACCACCATCATCCTGAACCACTGAGTCAAGCCAGGATGGATCCACGCCATTGTGTTGTGACCCTACCATGTGGACGTTGCTTCAGAAATCAAATCTCGCTCACATTTTGCCAATCCTCTGCTGTCCAGTTATTGATGATGATTCAGTGTGAATTGTAGCCTCAGTTTAAAACCTGCAGATGTTTGAGCTGGATAATCACAGCAGATAAGCAGTTTATGAAATATTCAGACCAACAACCACACATGTTGACTTCAATCACCTTTGTTCGCCTTTCAGGATGGTTTAAACTTCAGCAGGTCATCTTGACCATATCATGTCATTGGTTGCTTAGATATTTGCATTGACAAGGAGTTGAACGTGTAATAAGGTGTCAGGTTAGTGTATATGATATATACAGAATACATATGGTAAACAGTTTTTTTTAAGTTAAAGACCAACCACCGGGAGTTTATAAACATATTACTGCTGTAGCAGATAAAATGTTTTATAAGTTGGACGAGAGCAATATGATTATTTTTAGGAAAAGAAAAAAACCTTTTGGGTGTAGGTTAGAGTTTGACTAAACCATCTGTGTGTGTGACTGCCGGTTTGTGTCTGCAGTCATGCACACAGATACAACCCTGCTCACTGAGTAACTTCCAGTCAGAGTTTATCTTCAAATCAAGGTTAGGCAACCCTGAACTCAAGATAAAGATCAAGTGAGGGTGCATCGACTGTTGGTTGTATAGTGTCTGAGGAAATTAATCTGCTCATTCATTAGCTCATGGCTTTCTAAGGTCATGTGACCCAGGCCTGCTGGTTCTGTCCCGTACGCAGCTGAAAAGGTTTTCCGCCGCGTACGAGGCACAAGGACAGAGCCTTCTCAATAGTAGCACCACAGAAGCATCTGGGACTCATCTTTTTACAGATGCTTGTAATTAACCATTTCGATGTACTGATGTCTAATGTTTTTTGTTTTCTTTTGTTCAGCATTTTGTGATCAATATCTTGAATAACTAAAGTCTTTACTTTTTACTTTACTTTAGCGTTGCGGTTTTATGCCTGACTGACGCACCGACTGACCCACTGAGCGGCAAACTCAGTCGACGGTAACGGTCTGAATGGATGGGATGCTATCACTGCTAAAAGCAGCTGCCTTCATTCAGCCTTTCTCTGTGCTATTTTGAGAGCGGCGACATGCTGCGCCACATCTGACGACATCAAATAGTCATCTCTGTACATCGTACGCTCAGGCTGCTGGATGCTGTAAACAGGTTGGTAAGGTTGTTGTTAACTTTCACTCTAAAGATACGTGGACCCTGAAAGCCCTGAAAGTTATACAGAGATTAGTAAAGTGAGGAGAAAGTCCCTTTGTGTTATCACTACAATGTAGTTAAAACGCACTCATTGTGAAAGGTTTGAAGCCTGTGTTTCCTTTGTTATCTTTCCTCTGCAGCTCATATCAGTCACACCATCTGTCTCTAATCTTGATTTGTTTATTTATATTGCTGAATGTCTTTTACTCCAGTTTATCCTCTTCACATCCAGCAGGTCGGCAGGGTTAGGTTTGCAGGTTTTACCCGAGTGCTGAATGAAAATTGCTCCAGAAACTAGAAGATGATAGATCATAAAACCTGTTCTCTTACAGTTCCTCTTCTAAAGGAATGTCAAACAGGTGAAAATTCCATATTTGGGGATAGAAACAAACCCTAACTCACATCTGACAGATGACAGATGATCAAGGTCACCAGGAAAGTGGTGAATGATGGGAGGTTAAACAGTTAAACAGTTTTTTGGTAAATCTACATAATGTATAAATTAAAGAAATTCCTCTTTAGATGTGCAGGAACCTGCCTTTCAATAATGTTTTAGACTCCAAAGAGGCTAAAAAGATGACTCCAAAGGCTTTGAAGGTCCTGGATTGGTGCTTCAGAGGTTTGGTGACCCATGTTGGCATGCTGTAGCTCTCTTCTGCCACTTGGGAGCAGTATCAAAAATATATGGAACAACAGCGCATGTGATGTAGGTAGTGTTTGCTTTGTTCCCATCTTGGTATACACAGAAGTCAGCCTCTCCATGACCACTCCAAACAAGACAGAGCTCAGAGCAGATCCCTGATGTAATCCCACCCCCACCTTCAAGCCATCTGTCACTGCCACCGTACACCTCTCCATTGTCCTGCTTTTCTCAGACATGTCCCGCTACACCCTGACCCTTCATACAGCACAACAGTTGCTCTCTTTCACCCTATCATTATAGTGGTGTGAAAAAGTGTTTGCCCCCTTCCTATTTCCTATTTTTTGTGTGTTTGTCACAGATCATCAAACTTAACTGTGGTGTATCACATCTTTGGATATCAGAGTTCAGTTTCTCTACCCACACCCAGATGGCCTGATTACTGCCACACCTGCTGTCTGAAGTTATCTTTGATTCAAAGAGGCCAGGTTTGCTGTAGACCTATTATTCATTGAATTTCGGGCATCATTTCAGGTGGAACTATAAAACACAGTCCAGAGTTTAAGGGGGCAATGGGGTAACACCTTTGGTTTTAAAATATGTAAATCAACCACACATGGGTGTAATACGTCCACATTAGCTGGGAGCGAAACTGTGGCGGGAAGAAATGCAATCATCATCGTGGGTTGGAGCGCCATTGCACTGGTGGAAATATCACCAGTGGAGGTTAAGGTATTACCGCCGAGAGTAGAAATGTCATTGCAGCAGGAAGATGCACTGTCCCTGCATCATCTCTTCTGGTGGAAACGCTACCACAGGGCGTGCAGTGACATCTGAATCATCAGTGCGGAGAGAAAACGCCATTGCACTGCATACGAAAATAATTTCTAGGTATTCCCCGTTAAATTGATCTTAATTGAGTTAGAGTAACTAAAAGTATTTAAACATTTATCTTTACGATCAGACACAGCTACAGATTTCAAAGTTCACATTTATTAAAACAGAGATTGTAAATTTCACTTTCCTGCTATCTTTTTACCCAACTTACCGCTGTTAATGAGTGATCATGGCAACAGTATGAACAATACCAAGAATTAAGTGGACAAGCTCATCACGGTTTCCCTGAACTACATGACACATCTTTACTAGAATAACGAGTAATGAATTTGGAAAAGTAGGCCTTAAAGTGCAGATCCTGTTTCTGCTACAACTCAAATTGTTGTGCAAAGTAAAGAGAGCACGATGTGGCAGCTAGCAGCATGCCTGCTTATTGCCAGTCTGTGTACGATTGAAACCAAGCTTAAAAATGAAACCTTCACCCACTTTCTCTGTTGCAGCTTGTGGATTCACTTCTATGAGAAGGTTGAAAAACCAACAGACATGATGTTTGTGGTCTGCTAGAGCACAACAGTAATTGACAACACAATCCAAAAAACTGACATTGATAAATAAAAAAAATCATTGATATTAAGAAACAAAGAAGTTTACTGAAGTTACCTAGGTCTATGTTAAGTAACTGGCAGTTTATCTGCAGTAAAATTAAATAATTTTACTGCTTCTAACTTCAGATAAAACTGAAGCTATTGTACTTGGCCCTAAAATTCTCACAAATATGGCATCTAACCAGATGCTTACTTTGATGGCATGACCTTTGCCTCCAGTAACACTGTGAGAGCTCTTGGAGTCATTTTTGACCAGGATTTGTCCTTCAACGCACAAATGCACAAATATGTAGGACTTTAGCCTACACATTGCCTTCTCTTCATTGGTTCCCTGTTAATTCCAGAATCTAATCTTTACAATCCTTTTTCTCACATACATGGGCCTGAATAATCAGGCCCCATCTTATCTTAATGACCATATCACCCCATTAGAACACTTTGCTCTGCAGGCTTATTGTTCCTAGAGTATTTAAAAGTAGAATGGGAGGCAGAGCCTTTAATTTTTAGGCCCCTCTTCTGTGCAGTCAGCTCCCAGTTTGGATTCAGGAGACAGACACTATCTCTGCTTTTAAGTTTAGGCTTAAAACTTTTTTTTTTTTCTTTTGCCAAGCATTCAGTTAGAGCTGGATCAGGTGACCCTGAATCCCTCCTTAGTTATGCTACAATAAGTCTTGGCTGCTGGGGGATTCCTGTTGCACTGTTTCTTCTTCAGAGGAGTATTTCTAGCACCTTGTTGAATTTAATGTCCAACCCAGTACTGGCAAGCTATACCTACTAAAGTGTCAGGTGACTGTGTCTTTCACATGTATCTTTGTCATGTTTTTAGTTACAGGCCTTCTTATATTCGGCTCTGGTGGCTCAGTTGCTGTACCGCATACATGATAAAGCACATAGAACTGATTTTGCCGATGCTTGCTTGCACACAGAGTAAGGCATGGTCCCAAGCTGCAAAACAAACTTAAAACATATATATATTTAGTGTTGAAAAAGGCATTTAGCAAAATGCAGTCCAAAAAGAGGTCATAAGATCAGGCTGAAAGGAAGTATAGAAGTGTGTGTCGTCAGCATAGATTAGATTTGATCAGAAAAATATTTTGATCTTAAATATTTAAAATCATGCACATGACTATTGCACACAGTGCAGGGCTCTGAGGATGTAGGGCTGAGAGTGTTTCTCGCCAGTCCCCAAAACACACATGCAAGCTTTCAAGGTAAATGTTAATTCACTGGAATTGGCTGGTTGTGTTTTTTTTTTTTTATGTTAAACCACTCTGTATGCCTGTGTTTCCTAGAATTCTTAGCTTGGGTGTTGTTTTTTGTTGCTTTTTTTTGTTTTTTTTTTGCCTCTGGGCCAACCGTTAGTACACAAATACAAACACATACCACATCCTCTTGTGGTGGAGGGTTGAATTTCCCACCTACACAGACTTGGAAAGCATCAATCACACTGACTAATGATCATTAACAGCTGGTCTGTTGCATAAATGAAACTTTAAGGGCTTGAAGCTTTTATTGTATTGGTCCAGTGGGTGGCCTGCCATTGTATTAGGTGGTTGAGTTTTCATAAAGTTAGCTTTGCACAACTACAACCCTGTTTCCAAGGAAGCACAGTCGTCAAAGTGTCTCTGCAGAAGCCCAAATATGACCCCTCCACCACTGGGCTGAAGGTTTGGTATGAGGTTTTTGTGCTCATATGCTGTGGTGGTGCATTATGGACCAACATCTCCACTTTGGTCTTATCTGTCCAATCATCTCTTGTTATTGTGCTTTGTTCAGATGCAACTTTGCAAACCTGAGCTGTGCTGAGCGTAGGCTTTCTTCTGGCACCCTTTCCAAATAAGCCACACTTCTTCAGTCTTTTTCTGCATCTGCTGTCATGAACTTTAATATTGAAAGTTACAGTGTTTCAGTGTAAATTGCATATTGCAGTTAACTGAGTTGTTTTCTTATCCCTTCAAATTCAAGAGCATCATCTTAGCTACACTGGCCTGTGAAAAACAAGCATGTTATAATCAGCCTAGTAAGATCAAATACAAATACGTCCGATATGAGTCTTTGAGTCACGACTGATGACAGCCATACTGAGATGAGTTTTGAGGATGTATTGAACTTTTCTGTCCATAAGACTGCTGTTAGATTCTGTTAGCTGCTATCAGCTGGTGTTCACTAACATCAGCTGATAGCAGCTAACAGCTGAATAAAGCGACTTACTAAATAATCTTGCGTATGATGTTAGAAGGCAATCAAACTGTTTTTCAGAGGGAAAGTGATTTGAGCTTAACATTAGCTGGCATAACGTTAGCTTATATTAAGCTGTTGTTGCTTCGCCAGCTCTTGTTAGCTGTGTGAAGACGGGGAGTTTGCATGTGTGATCTGCTGACAAGAGGTAACTGTGACAATATCAGGAATGAATGAGCATGTTTATGCAAGTTTTTGTGTGTCAGAGCCATGACTTCAGCTCAGAAGATGAGGCTTGATGTGAGGAGGAAGAGGATGTGATTTAGCCACTTCACATTTTAATTTTTTGGTGAAGGGGACTCCTTCTTCCACAATCCTTCATATACTGAGTCTGATGGAGCTGACAGGAATTGAAATGTCCCTCTGTGACATGCGAAAGCATATGGCTTCTAGCCAGTCTCTAGCCACATAGCTGGAAGGGAGATGTCCTTCCTGGCTACTGTACTCCAATATGGTGGACACGGCAGGTTCCACATCTGCAAGTGCGCTCCTATGTATTTTTGATAAATTAATTTTAAGTTTAGAATGCATCGATTTTTTATTTTTTTTTGGAAGACATATTTACAAACTAAGTTTTATATGTTTATGAGTACTGTACAATTATTTTTTTCTGTTGAATAACCTCAAAATCTCACTGACTTTACCTTTAACATGCTAACTGAGGCCTGTAGAGTCTCTTTCACATGAGTAGCTTTTGGGTCATCCAAAATTATGCCAGCTCATAGTTTAAAAGTATTTGTCATGGTATGGGGGACATCAGTGCAGCTCTGTGAAGGCACTATTAATGATGAAGGATATAGACAGACATGCAAAAAGTAAATAATCATGAGGTGTACTTTCTTTTTCACATTACTGTGACTCGCCGGCCTCGCCATATTTAATGAGATGCTCCAGTTCCAGCTGTTTTCCAAACACTGTTAAACAAAACAAAAGAAAAAGCCTTCAAGGCCTTAAAAAACTGTTTGTCTCTTAAACAGGTAGTTAAACACAGGGGTCGTCTTACAGTCACCATCGTGCAGTAGATGTCGAGCTAATGACCTTTAGTCGCTCACACAGAGGTTTCTAGTTATTTAAACTCAGACATTAAAACTTCAGCGGTGATATTTAAATCATGAAATTCTGTATGTCAGGAAACCCGCTCGATAATGTCAAAGCAGCAATTTCCTGTAATTGACAGTCAAACTACTACAGAAAAAATGGCTGAGACAAAAGGCTATAAAACGATTGAGATGGCTACTTATTTCTTATTTACTTATCGCACACGTTTGATGTGAGAGTGTCGTGTTAACCTGCCAGAGTTTGAAGATGAAACCAGCTTAAAGGGACGTAACTGTGAAATGATTTCTTGTCTTGGTTTAATTCTGAACATGAGTAAGGTGGCCGCTGCAGAGGGGCTGACTCAGCAGATGACGATGATGACGCTTTGAGTTCAGTATTGTGTCACTGTGGGGGTGGAAATCTCACTGTGGCTTCTGCTGATTGTCCAAATGTCTTTGTGGGAGTTTCCACTGACAGGTGAGGGAAGGGATCGTGACTCAGAGGTGCTTTCAGGTCGATTTTTTTCTTTAATCCTTCCATTAATTGAAATGAAATTCCAGCCTCAAAATCCCAATCCCGTTTTAACGTACTTCTCTTTAATTGTATTTATTTTTATGTATTCTTCTTGTAATTGGTTTATAAAGTTACAGATGGACCATAAAACACGGCTTAAACTGTCAAACCTCATGTTTCTAGACAGGTTAGAAGGTGTCAGCTGCAACAAATATGCACATGATGGTAGTTAAACTGGTCTACAGCCGTTATGGCGCTGAATAAATGTGGTCAAACATCACTAACTTTGGGTCATCGAAACTGAAAATGTTATGTCAGTGAAACTAGAAATGACTGAAACATGTTTCAGTTCCTGAATCTTGTCGAAATGTGGGAAGCTGCTAATTCTCAGATGACCACCTTTCCGAAAATATTGATCCAGTTTTGTTGAAGCTGGATTAAATTAGCTGGGAAGGTATCGAATATGAATATGAAGCTCATGATAGTATCTCTTTTTGACCTTCTGACCTTCCTTGTAGCAGTAGGTGGCTGTAGCTCAGGAGGTCGAGCAGATCAGCTACTAATTGGAAGGTTGGTGGTTTGATCCGTGGCTGCTTCTGTCTGCGTGCCAAGGTATCCTTGGGCCGTGAATGTGACATGTTGTGAAAAGTACTGCATGCTTTAACATGTTTGTGTAGATCCTCAGTCATCCACACCATGGTGGTCTTAAAAGATTGAAAAGAAAGCGGCTGGAAGATGTTTCAGCTCTAATTCAAGCGTCTTCAGTTCTAAAGCCAACCGCTGGAGAGCCCCAGGTGCTTAAACCCTGGTGGGGGTTGTCCTTTGAGAGGGTTGTTGATCCACTATTAATCATGTAATTTGTCACATGAGCAAAGGTGCGTATAACGAGGTGTGGGTCATTACCTCCAGTGGTTTCAAGTGACACCACCGTGAGATCTTGCCCAACCCTATCATGTAACCTACTTAGGTCACCTGACGCGAGATGTGAGCAGGAGTGGTGCCTGGGCAGGGATCTCAAACTGCATTGTAGGTGGCTGCTGTTGGTGTCATAAGCCAGCCCCTCCATTCAAAGATGGCTTCTTTTACTGCTCTTTATCCACCGGAAATGTAAACACTGGCAAAATATATCTGCATTTAAGGGATACAGCACGCTCTCTGGAGGATGTTGATAGTCAGCAGACAACCAGCTCGTACTTTTCCTCAACGAGGATTTGGATTTTGTCATTCCTGACACGACCCTCGCATTTATCCAGGCTAGGCACTGAGACTGAGTTTGTGTCTCCTCACAGTCTCAAACGGGAGTCTTTGGTGTGTTGAGTGAACATGCTAACCACCACCCGCAGCAGCCAATCAGCATGATCACTCCAAGTAGAATCTCCAACTCTGTCCTCGGGTGGAAATTTTCTGGACTCGCAGCCATTATAGACCAAATCACAGGGGACACAGTCTGTTTCCTGTCCACAGACCCACAACATCTGGGTCAGTCATCATCAGACTGCACACAGGTGAGTGATCACTGAACTCTGAAACACACACACAGCAGAGAGAGGCAGGTCAGCACAGGAGGATAAGGAGACCATGACAGCTTTGGATTCTTTATTGTTCTCTGAAGCAGAGAAAGATCCATCATGCTGCTAAGCACCTTCTTCCTGAAACCTTCCCAGTCCTCCTGTTCAAACCCACTCGCTGCAGACACTTGATTAACGGCAGCTGCCCTCTAACAGTCCTCACATGCTGGATGGTTTGACTGTTGCTGTTAACAGAGTGTTAATCGGTTATTTGTTGAGTTTTGGTAAATGGACTGGATCTTATATGGCACTTTTCTAATCTCCTAGAGCACTCAAAGCACTTTATATAACATGCCACATTCACACCAGCACTTTTTTTCTATGCTTTTAAGGGCTATCTAAGTTACATTCACACACATTCATACTCCGATGAATGCATCGGAGAGCAACTTGGGCTTAGTGTCTTGCCCAAGGATTTTTGGTATGCAGACTGGGGAGCCAGGGATCGAACCACCAACCTTCCAAACAGCAGATCTTGAGCTACAGCCAGCCACTGATGTCCCAGTGAGTGGACTTTGAGTTTGTTTAAACTCTTTAAAATCATTTGAGAGATGTTTGTGCCAGCTTTGTGCTTACAGGAGAGGGTGTGAAAACCTTAGCGGGACAGTTAACCTTTCTGATTTACCCTCTTTTTTTCCTTCCACGTTTTCTTGTGTTCCTCCAGGTGTGATTGGTTCCCCTCCCTTGTGATTGGCTCGCCCTCATTATTTTCACCGGTGTCTGTGTACAGAGTTGATTCGCCTCCCATCCGGTTACTGCTGTGATGTCCACTTCCTCTGGACTTTGTTACCTTCCTGGTTTCTCTCAGTTGGAGAATCCTGCTGTACCTTCAGTGATTTTAGGGGTTTAAGAAGTTCGTTAAGTTGCTTCCTCCTTGCTGGTGCAGCTTTGAGATGTCCTGCTTTAGTGTTTGCTAAACGCTGACAACAACAAGATCCTTTGATTCAGGATCCGTCTGCTGTGCACCAATTTTTGCAGCACACTGAAGACACTAAGCGAGGAGCTGAGCGTGCTGCTGCTTCTCTTTAGGTACCTCTTCCTTTCTCTTATTTATATCTTAGTGATGAAGCTTTCAAAATACAGCAGGCTAATAAGACTGAACACACCTCAATCCCTCTAAAACAGGGTTGGGGACCTCCAGGCCTTGAGGGCCGGTGTCCTGCAGGTTTTAGATGTGTCCTTGAACCAACACAGCTGATTCAAATGGCTAAATTACCTCCTCAACATGTCTTGAAGTTCTCCAGAGGCCTGGTAATGAACTAATCATTTGATTCAGGTGTGTTGACCCAGGCTGAGATCTAAAACCGCAGACCCTCGAGGCCTGGAGTTGCCCACCCCTGCTGTAAAACTGTACAAAAACTGAGAAAGCCACAGATTTCAGACAGTACAAGATAATCTCTCAGATAATTCATAATGTTTAGCTCAGATTTTAGGCGGAAGTCATTCATAAGGAGCAATCTTTATATGAATGTCAACACAGGAGAACAGTTTTCACTCCCAAGCTCTGCAGACTGTTGTTGTTGTTTCAAATCCAGGCCAGCAGAGGGAGATAAAGCTCTGTGAACTCTAAGGAACTCAGAAACTGACACCAGTCACCAGTGATTAAGATAAAAACTAGTTTATTTCTCTAAAAATATAACAAATTCAGATACATAAAGTTAAAATATAAAAATATCCTATTTTATTCTTCTGTCAGGTTGATATAATAAAGCTTCAAGTATTTTTAGTCCTTCAGATTCTTCAGTAAGTCCTCAAAGACAATAAATTATCCAAAATAACTTATTTTGTACATAATGTTTCATCATACACATGTAAAATATTCTCAATACTTTAAATTATTCACAATCTTTTAAGAGGCTCCCAGCAACACAGCTTACACTTTTCCTAGTTATACCTAATTTTCCTTTTTTTAAAAATCAAATTTTTCAAACATTTGTAAAGCAAATTTGAGGTTCTGGTGGACGTTCTTTTGTTAAAGAAGATCCACTTACACAAACCTTTGTCCATGACTTCAGTCCATCAGTGTGTCCAGTCAAAAAGAAAACTCAGAGCCGAGCTGCTGGTTCTTCTCAGTCGTACAGAAAATCAAATACATCCAAAACTCCAGTTTAAAAGAATAAATAAAAACATTAATAACAAGCTCTTTGCTACATAAAGTGATCCTCAACGAATAATCCTCAGTGATGATGCTGCTGATGATGGTGGTGGAAGTTGGAGTGGTTGTAATAACGCAAATACTGATGACGATGATGATGAAGCAGCTCTACGGGGTGTGGTGGTGTGTCAGCTCATTGATCCACCTGAGGATGTAGGTGAACTCTCTGACGGCCTTCAGCGCTCCATCGTCTCCCTCATCTCCTTCGCCATTTCTCCTCTGCAGACAATTGGGCACATCAGGTTCGGTTAGTGTGAATATCTCACTCTAATATCTCTAATATAAATACATTCATGAGAATGCAGCTGCTGCTAGTTGCAGCAGAAGCAGCAGAATACTTCAGAGCAAAGTTACTATGAAGGATTAGAAAAGGCAGTAGTTGTAGTGGTAACAGCAGTAGTGCTGGTGGGGCTGTAGAGTGTGAACATTTTTACCTTGTTAATTCTTTTCTCCAGCTTCTTCATGATCTTGGAATATTTTGAAGATTCCGAGGAAGAAACCTGAACAAGAAGCACACGGAACAAAGTGGTCATTTTTGTGTGTGTTACAGGACCACATTGTGTTTGCATGTGTGTTACTGTTGTGTACTCACGCAGTGCCGCAGTGTGTGCTGCAGTCCGTACATCAGGTCGTTGTAATGCGGGTGCAGGAGCTTCTGGATGACCTCGCTGCTGAACACGCTCCTCTGGTAGATATTGATCAGCTCTCTGATCTCCAGCCAGCCAATCGCGTGCTGAGGAGGCAAGAGCAGCACAATGACACACTGCGCATCATCAGGTACAAACCATCGTCATACACCCGTGACAGAGAGGTGAAGACGTTACAGGATGACTGAAACCTTTACATTTGTACTCATTCAGCTGCACTCGAAGATCTTATGATCTTCTGCTTCACTGAAGCTGTAACCCAGTTTTTATTTTACAAAAACACTGAATTTTCACTTCAAGTCATTTTTCAGAGTTTCGGCAACATCACGGCCTTTCTGTCCACCTCACAAAATTCCATATAACCACATGCTGCACCGTGACTTTCCCACACATCTGTATGTGGAAGCTCACTCATGAAACTCTCTGTGGGGTAAGAATACGTCACTAATTCTGTCAAAGAAAACACACATACTTCCTCCTGGGAAGTGTGTGCCCTCGACTGGACAGGAATGTCACCTGCGAGAAGTTTGGAAATGCCTGCGTGGGTGTGTGTGTGTGTGTGTGTGTGAGGGACAGAGAGGGTGGAGCACAGACATTATTGTGTTTCTGTAGTTTAGGCAACACTCAGATCAGGACTGGTAAAGTATTACGGAGGGGAGGGGAGGCTGTGGTTGAGGTAAACCAGGCGGACACCATGATGCCTGAAAGGTGAAACCTCAGAAAAAACCACCACCAGGTCTGCAGCACCAAACTCCATTCAGAAAACATCACATTCTCAGCTGTAGACGAGTTGAAACTACTGACCTCCTGACATTTGACACAGAAGTTGGGCAGAAGTCTGAACCTCCGGGACAAATGGTTTTCTGTCTGTAAGTGAAAGTGTGAAACTCATTATTACATAACAAAAGGTTTTTGTAGTTTATTTTTAATTTACATGACACATTTTTTTCTTTCAAAATAAAGCACAAAAGCTTTAAACACGCATAACCAAAACACCCAAGCTTGTTTCAAGTATGTGTTACAAGTTATTAAAAGCCTCATCAGTGAGTCAAAGTACTGCCTTAAACATTTAAAGCATTATCAGTGTGAGCTCCCGTTTCCTTCAGATGTGATTTCAAGTCTTTGATCTGGTTTAAAAACGGCAGCTTTTCAGACTTTCACTTTGTGGAAAAAAGAAGCTTCAGTTTTACTCATACGATTGACGACTCATACTACTCTTACTCACATCAGTGCTCACAGTCTTCTGTGAATCAGATCAGATTTTTTTTTTTTAAACCAAAAAACAAAGCAAACTACTCAGTGACAGACTTTTACTTTGAAAACTCACCCACTGATTTTGATGAATGTTTGATGAATGAGTTTGATTGATAGCACAAAACCTCACAAAATGCCAAACTAATTTATAAGTTATTGATGATGCATGCATGTTAAATGAAAGTTCGCTAATCAATAATTTGCATTTATGATTTGATTGAATAAAAAGTGTAGCGTTATGACTGAGAGACTAATCAATATATTGGAATTATGACCTTATTAGAAGCTAATTAGTATCAAACAGACAATCAATATTTTAAAATAAGTCATTTTAAAAGAATTACTGATCGTTAATTCTGCTAAACTGATTTGCTGGATTCACGCTGCAGTCTTTATTGATAATAAATTCACATATTGATCGATAGAACATCGATCCTGTTACTGAAATGAAATGAAGTACTAATCAATAACTGCAATTAACCATAAAAAAATCTCAACTAATGTCTTGGTATTAAAAATGTATCAAGATTGGCTTCATCTGCAGACTCATCAGTAAATGAATATTGATATTGATCAGCAAACAAATCAATAAAAGTGTTACAAACTCTAAACTAAAATACTGAGTAGCCGTAGCTGATCAGACTGATGATGCACTGACTGACTGGTGGGAGCTTAACTCTAAAGGAGTATTAAGCAGTTATTGATCTTACCGGCAGCCTATTGATCAGCAGCCTGGTGTGCTTCCACAGGTCCCTCATCAGCCCCGTGTGGAGGTCCTGGGGGCAGGTGAGGCGCTGCTGGGCAGAGACGAGGCTGACGAGGAGCACGACAGCAGAGAGTCTGATGAGCAGAAGAGGCATCTTCGATTGTGGCGGGTTCACTCGCCCCTGCTGTATTTATATCTCCTCCCCTTCATCATCTTCCTCCCCCCTAGCTCTCTTCACCTCCCTCATTTTCAAAACATCACTAAGTCACACTGCAAATTTCCAAGGAGCCTCCCAGCTGATGGCTCCTCCCCTTTTCTCCTCATTCCTGCATTCCTTTCTTTCTCCTCCTTTCCCCCTTTACTCCACTGGCTCCTCACATCACACTCTTACCTGTCTCCCCACTATCTTCTCACCCCCCACCCCCCCTTACTTTTTCCTTTTTACGTTTTCCTGCCTCATTTTTTCCAATAATTCCGCCTTTTTCCCCTAATTTTTATTTCCTCCTCATTTTGAAAACATTTTGTTTTCTTTGCCTTACTTCAAACCTGCCTTCCTTTTTATCATCACAGGCCTTCCCATTTCTCCTTTTTCTCCTCAATTTCCGCCTATAACCTTCCCTCCTCTGTGCTCCCCTTCTCCTTCTCTCTGTCTCTTTTTTCCTGTTGAGTCAGCAGATCCCACAGTGGTGATGATGATGATGTCACTTCCTTCCTGTGAAAATGGGCACTTTCATGGGGTAAAACCTGGTGTTTGATGTTCAGATGTGCGGTCAGATAAAACTAGGTTGTGCCTTTGATCAAGGCAGCCAAGGAACCCTTGACTAGATAGGTTTCATAAATCGACCCAGTTAATCAAAAGTGTCAGCGCACCGGCACCGCAGGAGAAAATTAGAAGAAAAGGAAAAAAAGCAGAAGAGTAGCTTCTGTGTAAGGAGAAAACACTGAGTTGTTCCTGGAAGTCAGAGCAGTAACCAGGTCAGGCTGCCACAAAGACAGCGACGCTCAGTAAATCCACCTACTGCAGTGGTTTGAAGGTGCACGAGGGCTTCTGTCGAGTCATGATTCACATGCACTTTGATATTTGATATGAATTATAATGACATGACTCGTCAAAAGTAACCAGAGCCTCCCCAGAAGTGAATCAATGTTTGATTCGGTTTTGGCTTTAAAGTTGTTTAGGAAGGATTATGTGGGTGATTCATCATCGAGGAAGGAATTTCAGGATTTTCCTCAATTATTAAAAGCTTCAGTCATGACTGAAGTCTCTGCCCACGAGGCTGCAAACTAACACTAAATGTTGGTGCTTTTATAATAATAATAATGGATTGCATTTACATAGCGCTTTTCAAGGCACCCAAAACGCTTTACAATCCCACTATTCATTCACTCTCACATTCACACACTGGTGGAGGCAAGCTACAGTTGTAGCCACAGCTGCCCTGGGGCAGACTGACAGAAGCGAGGCTGCCATATCGCGCCATCGGCCCCCTTTTAGGTTCCTCTCCTCAAGCCCAGAACTCAGAAACACCCCGGAAAGCCATCAGAGAGCATGGACCGTCTCTGCATCCACCAATAAAAGTTCAAATTCCAATGAAAGATCCGATCCAGAAACACTCCCGGTCTCTCTGGAGCTCATTTAAGAAGGTCCGAGGTCGAATGGAAGGACGAGTCTGTCCATCTGCACAAACAGGTCTGTGCACATAAAGAAGAACTGTGGCCACAATGAGACCTCCAGCATCAGCATCTGTAGTCTACGGTTCAGTTTTTGCCGCTGAGCCAGGCCGGTTTCTACCATATTCAATGGATATATATAGCGAGGTTTGGTGGGACATGAAGTTCGGCTTATTTCAGCAAGATAATGCCAAACCAATAGGATGTAAATTAGTAAAACTAAAAATACAACCCAAACTGCTAAGCAGCTTAAATCCTGAGTTAGGGTGTTAAACAAAATGTATCCCTTTCACAGTTTGTTTGTTTTCCTGAAGGCTCTGCCTCCCATTCTCCAAGTATCTTTGGAACCACAAGAAAGCCCTCAGTCTGTTGGAGGGAAAAGTGACCATTGTGTTCCTTTGCATTTTCCGCAGTGTTCTGGGTTTGGACACAGCGCACCTGCTTACAGTTTTCCACTGCACCTGGTATTTGGATGAACCTTGAGGGCTCCATAATTTCTCACAAAAAGCTAAATAGAATAGAATAGAATAGCTTTTGGTGTGCAACAGACACTGGTAATAAAATACCACAAACAAAAATGAATCTGCAGTTATATGCAGCGTTTAAAAAAACTGAAAAAATAGGCCGTAAATCACAACTTCTCTCATCAGCACAAAGGTTTGTATTTATGTGCTGATCATATCGCCTGGATACAAGGAGGCCTTTGGATACCTGCAGACTAACAGCTTATTTTTTTCTATTAGCTGAACATTTCTTTAATTTTAGTCATACAGAAGGTCCCATTTGCAGATATTGACTGATACGATATGATACTTATCTGTGGTTGTGCAGAATTGTCCAGTGTTCATGTTCTGGGTAATAACTGAGAGGAATCAACATCAGGAACTCTGAGCTTTTTTTTTACATCCTTTACATCAAACTGCAATTATTGCGTTATCGCTGACATACTTTAGTGCATGTTACATCTTTCAGTCAGCAGATTATAATGTATAGATGCATGAAATAAAAGTAGGTTGTGGCTTTGTTGAGTTAGCAGGGAAACAGTGACTGAGCATTTTGTTTTCCAAAGTAGCAGTTTACAGAAATGGCACGCTGCTTTTTGACTCAAATAGCAAACACATTTGGGGTAAGTGGTCTGTTTTCTTTTGCGTTATTGAACATTTTCCATGCCAGCTCAGAATTTAGGTTAGTGATGCTGTCAGGCCCCTCAGCAGGTTTCCTCAGAACGAAGGCCCTGATTCTTGGAGTTGGGGTCTGGACATTCCTGAGGGGAGTTTGTGGGGTTTTCTGTCAGTGTACATGGACTTTTCTCCAAGTGCTCAAGTTTCCTCAAACAGGTTAGTCAGTGACTGTAAAACACCTGCTGCCTTGAATGTGAGTTGATAACAGATGGGTGTTTGCAGAAAGGTATGTCACTGAACAGGAGCTCAGAACAAAGTTGAAGTAAAAGTTGGAAATTTTTCACCTTTTAAAGCTCATTTGTACTTTCCGTCTCTTTGAAACGTCGCGGCAAAATGTCGAGGAAAAGCACAGAGTTTTTTAAATGGACTAACAATAAGGTGGAGTTGTTGCTGCGAGTAACACAAAAGTACAAAGAATTTGAAGGAAAGCTATCTGGAGCATGTACAGACTGATATTAATCTTTAATTGATTAATTTTAATCTTTAATTAATCTTTAAAACTGAGAGCAAACAAAACAACTGCTGTGTAATGCCCTCCGCTATCTTAGTTTAATTGGTCACTTGACTGCATCACATGACTAAAATGTGTCATCGTTTTCAAAAAGTCTCCATTTTCGTTGTCCTCACTGCGACGCGAAAGCACCGTTTTCACATGTATCTGCTTTGGAGACCGTTTTCAAAGCTCTGCATTTTCCATGAGCGAAAACGCCGTCTTAGTGTGGACGGGAGGCCAAAACGGAGAGAAAACGATGTTAGTGTGGAGGTAGCCATACCTGCAGGCCTCACAGCAGGAGGTGTATCACTCCTCCTGTTTCCCACCTGGAGACAGCCAATCAGCAGCACTCCTGCGATTGGTTTGCCCCCCAGCTCCTGGTAAGCTGAAGACACCTTTAACTGTCTGTGTGTTGAAAAATAATAACGCGTCCGCATCGCATTTTCTTGGTAGTAACGGTAACTGCATTGTAACAATAGAAATAATAATTAGTTAGATTACTAATTACTGAAAAAAGTAACACCGTTGGTAAGACCGTTACTTTTAACGCAGTTATTCCCATCACTGCTAACCACTGACCAAGATATTTAAATTTAGGCACTTTAATCATTGATTGAGCATATAGTTGTAATTTTAGAGCATCGATTTTGTGCTTTTCTGTGATAACCATATAACAGGAATTAAATCCCCAGTCATGTGACCACTCCTCCACTTTTTCTATTGCTTTTTGCAAATGTTTGACTATGTGTTGAACATTCCTTCCCCTCATTCAAATTGCAGCAACTTCTGCATATAATGAAGAATTAATGTATACCTCTAGATTTGAAAATATGTCGTTGTGTAGTTCCTTTTGGTATACTAAGTGCTCCAGCAGGATATGTCCTGTAATCTGTATTTTCACTAAATGTGCTGTTTGCATACAAAGTTTTCTGAAGTCTTCTAGATTTCTCCTAGCCCCGCTTTCAAAGCACCATGACTGAATGAACTTCTTTCTTGTTAAAACGCATTAATGTTAACTTTAGCGATTATGGGGAAATGATCACGTCCTCTGGTGGAAACTCTCCTAACTTACCATTCTGAAGCAATCATAAACTGCTAGATACTAGAGTAAGATCTAAACATCTTATTACTTCACCATTATTAAGGCATACAGTGATCTGTCATCAATCAGCTCTTCTGCTACATCACTATTATTGTCTGTGTGACAGCTTCCCCATAAGCTGTTGTGACTATTGAAATTTTCTTTTTTTATTTATTGTTCCGGCCAATTTTTTTTTTACCATATCAAGATTTATTTTTGCACAGATTATAGTTCAGTAAGGAGAGAGAATTAGAAAGAATGAACATGATTTATTGATAAACAGAATATAGATAGAAGTGTTTGGTGGTTAGACTTCAGTGTCCCGAGAACAGAACTCGAGCTTTGAAAGGATTAGAGAAGGAAACCCCGGAGCCTAGATGGTGGTGGTGGAGCTCAAGGTGACTTGAATGGAATTCTTGAGTGAAGAGAGGTGGAGAAGGAGAGGGGGAGGTGGAGAAGGGTGTCTGCAAAGGAGAATGACAGGTGCACAGTGACCATTAAAGTACGCAGCATGAATGCTGATTGGCCTGGAGAAGGCTGGGAGAGGATGATTCGACTAGACCAGTGATAACACAAACAGCTTGACAGTGTGGGAGAGTGGGAGTGATAAAGCTTAGATTTAGCCAGCAGCACCTGGGAGCAGACAGATCTGAGGCCACAGACCTTCCTTATTGAACTTACGCATGAGCTTCATAAATTAACCAACTTCATATTTTCTTCTTTATTTGTGTCACACATTTCTATGATAACACATTTGACATCCTGGGGTGATGGAACCTCAGTAAGATAACTCTTTTTTTAACACATCCCCCACCACTTTGATAGTTTTCTCTGTCACAGCTGATGGAATCAAATCCTGGAATAATAAAATCTAGCTGAGGATGCAGCCAGTTGTCTTGAATGAATATAATGTCTTGAAGTATTTCTAATTCATGAACATCTTTTTTGAATTCTTGACCATCAGCAATGAGACTATGAGCAGTATGGTCAGTACCATGATTACAGGGTTAATCCTCAATATTTCTATTTTCCCTGACTTTAACTGCTGTTAGCAGCTGTATGAATCTCATCAGCTTTAGCATCTCTGAACTCTAGAAATCTTCCAGCCGCTGTTACAATTGAGCTGTGAAGAAACATTAACATTATGGCAGATGAACACCACCAGAATGGGGTGTGTGCCACTCCAAAAAATAGTTTGTGTCTACTATAAGACAGAGGAGAACAGCACAGGCCTAAACCCTGCAGGTCTGACAACAGGAGGTGCATCATGTGGAGACAGCGTTTACACTGGAATCTGCCTTTGGTGGCTTTTTTGGAGCAAATGTGACATTCATCAGTATAACTGACACACAAAACAAAAAAATAACTACACAACACACTAACTAGAACCTCCAAACACACTAAACATCACTAATGTCTCTCATGTGAAAACTCGCGCTCTCTCTTTCTTTCGCTCGCCCGCTTTCTCTCGCTGGCGTCACTCCTAAAACTTCCCCTTCTTCCTAAACAACTAAATGCCACATGTTGCCATATCATTTTTTGATTGGTTGACATGGCACAATGTAACACCAATAGGGAACGGGTGTTTTTTCTTTTTCTTTTTTCACTCGCAAGCGGAGAGTGTTTGCTAGCGCTGTCCTTAGAAAACGCAGTTTTTACCATTTCTTCCCGCTGTAAACACCACTGTTTTGTTCAGAAATAAAACGTTTATTTTTTATCATAACTCTGGTTTTACATGGCCTATCAAGACAATTTTAAAACTGGTATATAGTTTGAAGACCGCACTTTCGACCCACGTTGAAATGGAGACTCTGGGTCGCTGCATCTTGATCACCAACATGAGCAGGATTCCTGAGATTAGGATTGTCCATAGAGCAGCATCTGGATTTACAAAGGCAGTGGTATGTGGAGTGCAATAGAGTCAGTTAATGGTTTCTGTGGGGGGTGTGGTGGGGGGGAGTGGGGGAGCTGGTAGTGAGTTCAGGAGTCTGATGGCTTGTGGGAAAAAGCTGTCTCCTAGTCTGGTGGATCGGGCCCCAATGCTGCGATAGCATCTGCCAGATGGGAGGAGGGAGAAAAGTCCATGTGAGGGGTGTGAGGGGTCAAGCACAATGCAGGAGGCCTTACTGTTGCAGCGCTTGTGAAAGATGTCCTGTAGCAGAAGGAGAGATGTTCTGATGATCTTGGCAGCTGCTTTGACGATCCGATGTAGCTGGCTGAGGTCGCCGACTTTGCAGTTTCCAAACCACACGGGGATGCAGCTGGTCAGAACTCTCTCTATGGTGCCCCTGCAGAACATGGTGAGGGTGGGAGGAGGAAGGTTGGCCTGCTTCAGGCGTCTCAGGAAGTGGAGGCATTGGTAGGCATTTTTGGTGATAGAGGTGGTGTTGGTGGTCCAGGTGAGGTCATCTGAAATGTGAACTCCCAAGAACTTGGTGCTGTTAACAGTCTCTACTGTGGAACCGTGGATGCTGAGTGGTGTGTGGGTGGAGCGAGTCTTCCTGAAGTCGACGATCATCTCCTTGGTTTCGTCCACATTCAGTGACAGGTTTTGCTGCACCAGAAGGCAAGCTTCTGAACCTCATCTCTGTACGCTGACTCCTCGTTGCTGCTGATGAGTCCAACCACGATTGTGTCGTCAGCAAACTTGATGATGTGGTTAGAACTGTGCAGGGCAGTCGTGTGTCAGGAGAGTGAACAACCATAGGCTGACACAGCCCTGAGTAGCTCCTGTGCTGAGCCTGATGGTGCTGGAGATGTTGTCTATTCAGACGGACTGAGGGCTCTCTGACAGGAAATCTAGTATCCAGTTGCAGAGAGGTGCTCAGTCCCAACTTGCTGAGTTTGTCAAACAGTTTTGGGGGGATAATGGTGTTGAATGCTGAGCTAAAGTCTGTGAACAGCATTCTGACATAGGTGTCTTTCTTGTCTAGGTTGGAGAGGGAGAGGTGAGGTGTAGTGGAAATGGCATCCTCAGTCGACCAGTTCAGCCAGTATGCAAACTGCAGCAGATCCAGTGAGCAGGGGAGGTTGCTTTCCACATGTGCTATGACAAGTGTCTTGAAGCACTTCATGATGATAGGGGTCAGGGCGATGGGACGGTAGTCATTCAGGCAGGATACTGAGGATTGCTTTGGCACCGGGATGATGGTGGTGGACTTGAAGCATGCTGGGACGATCATCTGGCTCAGCGATAGGTTGAAAATGTCTATGAAGACATTGGCCAGCTGATCAGCGCAGTCTCTCAGCACACGACCTAGGATGTCTGGTCCAGCAGCTTTCCGTGGGTTGACCTTGGTGAGAGATCTCCTCACGTCGGCTGCAGGCAGTGAGATGGTCTGGTCGGTGGTGGGGGGCGTGGCTTTCTTTGCTTGTGTGTTGTTCAGTGCATTAAACAGTGCGTAGAACTTGTTCAGTTCCTCAGGAAGTGTGGTATCTAGATCACAGCTGCTTGGTGCAGGCGTGTACTGTGTGACGGCCTGAATGCCCTGCCATAAACTGTATCTTTTGTGCATGTGCACTCTTTGCTTTTTAGATGGCGCGAGAGAGGTTGGCTGTGACTTTCTGACCAACAGACCCCAGCACTTTAGGTCAGGCCATAACTACTCTACCACCATCACACTCAACACTGGCACTCCACAGAGCTGTGTGCTGAGCCCGTTCCTCTATGACTGCAGACCTAGGTATAGATCCAACTCCATCATCAAGTTTGCAGATGAAACCACGGTGATTGGTATCATCAGTGACAACGATGAGTCTGGCTACAGGGAAGAAGTAAAGCAACTAGCTATGTGGTGCGCTGACAGTAACCTGCTCCTGAGCACCAGCAAAACAAAAGAGCTCATTGTGGACTTCAGGAGAGAGACGAGAGACACCCATGTACTGGTTTACATAAATGGCAAAGCTGTTGAACGAGTCTCCAGCTTCAGGTTCTTGGGGACCCACATCTCTGAGAATCTGTCCTTGTCAACTAACACCTCCAGCCTGGTCAATAAGGCCCATCAGTGCCTCTTTTTCTTGAGGACACTGAAGAAGAACCACCTGTCTACTAACATTCTACGGTTGTGCGATACAGAGCATCCTGACCAACTGTGTAACAGTAAGGTATGGGAACTGCTCTGTTGCTGACCGCAAGGCACTGCAGCAGGTGATGAAAACCGCCCAACACATCACAGGGTCACCACTTCCTGCCATTGAGGATGTCCACAAGAAGAGATGTCTACGCTGAACATGCATCATTCTCAGGTACTCCTCTCATCCTGCCAATAAACTCTACCAGCTTCTCCCCTCCGAAAGACGCTACAGGACCTTTACAGACTAAAACTAGCAGGTTTAGGAACAGCTTCTTCCCCACAGCTGTCACCCTACTGAACTCAGTCCTAATAATAATAATAATAATAATGATAATGCATTGGATTTATATAGCGCTTTTCAAGGCACCCAAAGCGCTTTACAATGACATTATTCATTCACGCTCACATTCACACACTGGTGGAGGCAAGCTACGGTTGTAGCCACAGCTGCCCTGGCAGACTGACAGAAGCGAGGCTGCCATATCGCGCCATCGGCCCCTCTGGCCAACACCAGTAGGCGGTAGGGTAAAGTGTCTTGCCCAAGGACACAACGACCAGGACAGAGAGGCCGGGGATTGAACCAGCGACCTTCCGGTTACAGGTGCCCTTCCCAACCCCCTGAGCCACGGTCGCCCCTCCGCTGAACCTTTCCATCCACACCCCTTATTCCTCCCAAAGACCATGATCGTGACTGTCATTCATTTTCAACATCCACCATATACTCATATTGGTTACTGCTAAGGTTTAGGACACTGACATAGTATAGTCTCTGGTATAGTGCATATACTGTTCACTATTATAATCTGCTCAGAGCACTACGCTCCCATTGCTGTAGATATACTCATAGGACGGCTGAAGAAGATGCTGCAAGTTTAGTGATCTGTTTACCTCACACTGGTACATTAGCATATATATAGAGCACTTCTGTATATATTTAGCAAATCTGTAAATTTGTTCATAGTACATCTGTATATCTGCCCGTCTGTATAGCAATGTAGAACATCTGTATACTATACAGATTATCTGCATATCTGTACATCTGTACATTTGTCTGTAGTCCATCTGTATATTTGGTCTCTCTGTACATAATCTGTTCATAACTATTCCACCCTTTATAGTAGCCTTATCTGTATATATGAGTATATCTGTACATTTGCCCGTAGTACATCTGTATATATGCTCTCTACATTTGTATATTTGCTTAACTTATCTGCATATAATCTGCTCTTATTGCACTTACCAAATTCAAATTCAAATTTTATTTGTCATATACATAACCATACACAGTACGACATGTGGTGAAATGCTTATTGCAATGCCCTCAGCGCTCTCAATGGTGCAGGATTAGAACTACTACTACTCTTGCACTTAGATTAGTTAGATGCAAACTGTATTTTGTTGCCCTGTATTTATACATGTGTAATGGCAATAAAATTGAATCCTATCCTAATCCTAATCTCTATCTTCTTTTTGTACTGAACATCCTCCATACTCAGAATCAGAAGTGCGTTTATTGGCCAAGTATATGCGCAAACATATACAAGGAATTTGGTTCCGGTAGAAGGTGTCTCTCAAGCACAACAATGATGTAAATCACAACAATATGTAAAGGACATATTGTATACACACACACACACACACACACACACGTATGTATAGATAGATAGTAAAGTGACTGAAGAAGATGATCTAAGTTTAATTGGGTGGTAAATCCCACCATCTTGTCTGAATTCAGCGACTACTTTCCATTCTTCTCCCTCTGTTTGTTTGTTTGTTGTTGTTGTTTGCCGATCATTTTGCAGTCAATGTTCAGTTTATGCACTCTGCCCAGAAAGAAACTTTAATAATGCTGCATTTCCAAAACACATTCTCTCCTCTGTGTGACACCTCAGTAATTAGACACTTTTTAAAGCCATCAGTTGGGACAGAACCAGCTGAGATTAATTTGCACAGTGTCAGGATTGATTTCTAATAACTGATAGATTTCACCTGGTGCCATGACTTTCCATGCCTTTTTCTACCTCCCTTTCTGCATGTGTTCAATACTTTTCCTTGTGTCCATCCATCTTCTTCCACTTATCCGGGGCCGGGTCGCAGGGGCAGCAGCCCAAGCAGAGAAGCCCAGACCTCCCTCTCCCCGGCCATCTCCTTCAGCTTGTCCAGGGGAACACCAAGGCGTTCCCAGCCAGCTGAGAGATATAATCTCTCCAGCGTGTCCTGGGTCTGCCCCGCGGCCTCCTCCTGCCTGGAACTCCTCACGCAGGAGGCGCCCAGGAGGCATCCTTGTCAGATGCCCGAACGACCTCAACTGGCTCCTTTCGATGAGAAGGAGCAGCGGCTCTACGCTGAGCCCCCTCCCAGATGGCCGAACTTCTCATCCTATCTCTAAAGAAGAGGCCAGCCACCCTTCGAAGGAATGCCGCTTGTATCCGCGATCTCTTTCTTTCGGTCACTACCCACAGCTCGTGACCATAGGTGAGGGTAGGGACGTAGAACGACCAGTAAATTGAGAGCTTCGCTTTTATACTCCACTCTCTCTTCACCACAACAGACCGGTACAGCGTCCGCATCACTGCCGCCACAGCACCAATCCATCTGTTGAGCTCCCCCTTCCTTCTCCTGTCACTCGTGAACAAGACCCCAAGATACTTGAACTCCTCCACTTGGGGCAAGAACTCTTCCCGACCCAGAGTGGGCACTCCACCTTTTTCCGGCTAGGGATCATGGCCTCAGACTTGGAGGTGCTGATTCTCATTCCCACCACTTCACACTCAGCTGTGAACCGTTCCAAGGCGAGCTGGAGGCCACCGCCTGATGAAGCCAACAGAACCACATCATCCGCGGAAAGCAGAGATGAGATTCTGAGACCACCCAAGTGAAAGCCTACCGCCACTTGACTACCCCTAGAAATTCTGTCCATAAAAATTGTGAACAGAATCGGTGACAAAGGACAGCCCTGGTGGAGCCCATCACCCACCAGGAACGCTATGTCTTCTGGGGACTTTTTTGCCAACAGGTAGGGGTCTCCCAAGGCTTTTCCTTGTGTCAGTTCGCATTATTACACATAATTTATGGACATCTATGGTTTATTTCACCCGCTATATATTTGATGACTGGTACTTGTTTTGTGCTTTGACTCGTTTTTGAGTTGTATAAACTGATTTTAGATGATTTGGTTCTTTGTTCTTGGTTTGAAGTGATTTTTCACAGATTGGTTTGAAGGGGTTTGACACCGGTTTCAAATTAATTTTGGTTTAGCTTTGGATCATTTTAGATTTGGTTTTGAATAATTTTGGACTGAGTTGACTTGCTTTTCAGCTGAATTTTAGATGCAGTATCGGCTGATGTAGGGTCATTTTTGGACATTGTTTCAAATTTATCCTTTGTAAATCTGTTTGGACTAACTTTAGACTGGTTTAAACATTTGCTTAGTTGTTGGTTTTAGAGTAGTTTTAGACTGCTTTTGGACTGAGTTTCAGATTGGTCTTTCGGGTATTGTGATGTTTTAGATACTTTTCTGACGTGATTTTTTTTTCAATATACTTAATTCTGTCCTTCTTACATTGGTTTTTTTCTAGTTTCACATTATTCTTGACTGGTTTTAAAATGTTTTACCTTTGGCTTTAAAAAGGTTTTAGACTGATATCAGACTTAATTGAGGGCTGGCTGTATTCTGGTTTCAGACTTTGTTTCTGGTTGTTGTATTTAACCCAATTAGAAATATTTTGGAGTGATGATTCTTCTGTGGATTTAAACTTTTCTGTTTTATCACGTAATCCCAGACCGACTGGTTGAAGCTAAACTGTTACTGTTGTAATTATGGATCAGAAGTTGTTCTTCTGGCCTTTGTACTTTTGTAACATCAGCTCCATTAATGCCTCCTTGTGGACTGAGCTTGCTTTGCATATGACGGTGAAACAGGTTCTTATCTGATTTACAGTCTGACTGAGACACATTTACACATGGGTCTGAGTGAAAATGAAAGTTTTATCTGCATTAAACCCAGACATATCAACAAAGCAGCAGTGTAGATGTAGATGAATGTGACAGCAGAGCAAACGGTTAAATTCAGTTTTATTTATATAGCACTAAATCACAGCAACCATCACCTCAAGTCATCACGCCCTTTTATTATTGGTCATTTAGATGCTATGTGCACTATTTACCTTAGACATTTACCTTGAGGTTATATAAATAACCACAGCGCACCGAGTCATCATTGTTTGAAATCCATGGCTTTCTTTCAGTGTCTCTTTCAACAACATGTGTAGGAAATCCCCTGTGATGACATCACACAGGTAGAGCAATGCTGACCCCTCCCCTTCACTGAGAGGTAAATAACTGGGAAGAGTGTTTCTACCTTTGTGAGGACCAGCTGTAGCTCTCCAGTGTGAAGTGAGAACAGTCCTCACTTCTAATAAAGCTCAAGATGCTGCTTTAATAGGGGTGATTAATAGGTTATTTTAATTTTAGGAACTTACACTAAGGACACTTTCAAAGGTAAAGATATTTGTTTTAAGATGCAGGATAATAAGTGATGTTAAAGGAACTACGGGCTTTGATTTAAGGCTGGTTTTTATGTAAAAAAAAATTAAGACACCTGCATCCACATGCCAGACAGCACTGCAGAAAGTTAAAGAGCATAAGATGTTTATCTTTATCAGACCGAGATGCATTTTTACTGCTTCAAAAAAAAATGATATGAAACCGAGAGTAACATCAAATCCATGAGCTGGAGAACCTTCAACCAAGTCATGTCTGCAGATTCGTTTTTCAGATCAACACAATGACCCCCCCGACACACACACACACACACACACACACACACACACACACACACACACACACACACCTCATTCCAAGTATCTGCACACATGAATTAGCAGAGATCTGAAACTAAGCCTGCAGCTCTGATAGTAGGTTAGTAGGTCTGCAAGTTCTGTGTGCGGTCTCTGCACATGTTGCACCAGTTAAAGTGGCTGTGTCACCCTGAGAATAAGAGGCCATCATTTTATATTTAATCTAATCTCATTAAAAAGTCAGTTATGAGACGAAATTTTGATTTCATGAAAAGTATGTCAAATTAGTAGACCTGCAGCAAGCAGTGTGTAGTAAAGAGCTTTGAAATAAGATCCAACCACAGGGCTTTTTTTTTTTCAGCCCTAATGTCAGTTTTGGGGAATTTTTCAGGATTGTTCTCGTTACTCGTCACTGGTTGTTTGGGATTTTTTCTGTGGTTTTAATTTTTTTGTGGCATTGGTTTTTTTTTTTAATTCTCTGCAGTTTTAAGCACTGTGTATTGGTTTTTGTGTAGTTCTTTAGCACTCTTACCTGTTGTCTAGCAGTTTAGCACTGTTTATTTGTTTTTTGGGGTAAGTTTTATGTAATTTTTATTGGTTGTAGAGTAAAGGTTGTTGGTTTTCAGCACTTTCTTATTCTTTCACTTCAACTTTTTTGTTTGTTTGTTTGTTTTTAGGTTTTGGGTGTATAATTAGCACTGTGTATTAGTTTTGTCCCTCTTTTTTGGTCATTTAGGTGGTTTGGGTTTTTTTGTTTTTCAGCACTGTTGTTTATTCATCTTCTGCAGCTCTCTGGCTCTTTGTTTGGTGTTTAGCAGTATATGCTTACATTGTTACTGCTGGGGTTTTGTTCATCAGTTGGTTGCTCTTTTTCTGGCATTTTTCTTTGGTAGTTTTGTGTTGTAGGCTTTTTCTGGTTATGTGTTTGTTTGTTTTTAGGATTTTATTTAGGAATTGTCCATTTTCACCCATTTTAAGGCCATTTTTGCCAGAAGGCCTGAGTCGACTCAGGTGTTGCTCCTTTACCAGTGGTGGAGAAAGTACACTCATATCTAAATGTATTTCACCGGACAACACACCAGTCTTTCATTTAATGTCAACATAGTGATGTTAAAGGGCTTTGTACATTCACACAGCGTATGAGTCAAGTCACAAACACCCACTCTTATTGTTCGCTTAGGTCGCAGTGTTGCATGTTGGCAGCGTTTCGATGCACCAGAACACGTCAGAGTTCTCCACTGTCCTATTTTCCAAGCGCCAATGCTACAGTAAGCTTTAACCACTGCTCACCCGGCCTATGACTGTTACCCGTAACCTCTCAACACTTAAGAGGCCAAATACGTGCCAAGAGAGTTGCGTAATTCTGTTCAAAATGGCGTTGATTCAGTCTAGGCCAAGTTTGATCAGTTATATGCAAAGATGCATATCAGTGTGAGGCATTTTAAAATGCCTATACCATGAAAGCTAATAGACACACAGAGGTGATGTAGTTTTTACCTTTTTGTTAGCTTTTATTTTGTTTAATTTCATTTTCATTTCAGTGACTGTCAACATCTGAGATGACTCATAAACTCAATAAACCAATGTGCTGATACCCCCTCATGCCAAGATATTCAGATTAATTTAAGTTTAATATGTAAGCATGTAATATTGTTTCGGTTAGTCTAGTTATTGTATTATTATTATTAATAATGATTTTTCTATTTTTATGACTCTTTATGCTTGTTTATTTTTTGGGGGGGGTATTCGACTTATTAATACCTTTCTGGTACTGTTTTTATTTTTTAGCATTTGTTGGTTCTGTGTATTTTTAAAATAAATGGGTGTGGCACTCCGTGACAGCGATATTGTCCAAGTTACAGACAACATTGGAAAGTCCCTCGCGGCGCCTCCGTGACGTGCTGGATCTGGAAGGAGCGCGTCGAGCAGCAGACTCATTCCAACACGATGCAACACGGGAAATTTGTCCTACCTGCGGCTCTCAAACTTTAGACCTCTCTATAACACCTGGACAGTTTGTATCATATACACTGCTCTTTACCTTTGGAATATTTACCTGAAGCTCGAATGGAGCACCTAACAAAACAATTCTAATAAAGTATTTTGATTCTGACTGTCGGTTTCTCAACTTTGCTTCCCTGTTATTTTCCCTTTATATTTGGTACCCTCATTGGCATATTTTTGGGCAGTTTGGAAGCTTACAAGGAGACCGGTTTTTGTTTTTATTTTCTGTCAAATATGTTTTTGGTTTTTCCCAAAACGTGTCAAACTCGTGTAAAAGTGAACAGAAATCATGTAGCCATTGCATTATATGATTAAAAAAATGAAATAAGGGGATAAAATCTTAAAAATGTTTATTTCAAAATCTATAAAATACAGTTCATTACAGCCAACAACAACAAAATCAGCATTTAAATACTGTAACAGCTTTTGTAACAATCAGCCATAACATGGCAACGTGAGCAACGCCAGAGTCCTTTCACGGCCGATGTTGTGCCAAAAAGTGATTGCCTGCCAAAAACTGATTTCCGGTATTTGCCAAAAACTGATTGCTCGTATTTAAACTGCTGTAAGTAACTTGTTGGGCTATAACATGAAACATATGTCAAATGCATCCCTCATGGATGACACAAAGTCATACTGAGCCACAAACAACGTTTGTGTAACAAGGTAGAAGGCGCAATCAGTTTTTGGCAGCGACTTTAACTGCATAAATAAAGGTTATATAAAAATGTCATTAACATTAAAAATGTCTTTTGTAAGAGTAAGTTGGCCAAGAGGACAGAAGAAATGGCAGCAAATATTACAATAGTTTTGTAAAAATATTTTAAGTGGGGATAAAGGACCGGATTGGTTATAATGTAAGTACAATAACACAGACTTGTAAGAATACTTGAAAAAGCAGATAATTTTTTAATTCTATATATAACCCCTTTGTAAAAGCTGTTCACCGAAGTCTATTTACCAACACACGTAAAGATATTACACATAAAAAATACACGGAAACATTGGAAATCAGTTTTTGGCAGGCAATCACTTTTTGGCACAACACCTGTTGGCACAACACCGGCATTAAAAAATCGTCAATACATGTTATGATCATCAATAAATAAATCAACTCAAATATTTTAACTGTATATTTATAAAATGTTAAATATGCCCTCAAATTAAATAAATGAATAAATAGACGTATAAAAGCTGCTGGTATAAAACTTGGTGATATGGCGGTGTTAGGCGGCAGTGCTGTTCCTCGGCTCCACGCAGTAGTCCTGCAGGTAGCTGAACAGGATGTCAAGCTCGCCGATCGCTTTGGTGATGCCTTTCTTCTTCTCCATCTGAAACAAACAGAAGCAAACACAGGGTGAGTTATGACATCCAAATATGCAGCAGAGCACCAAATCTGTATCAGTCCGCTGTTACAAATAGTCCCAAAAAGAAGCCAAAGGGAAGCCCTGCAGTTTTCAGGTATTTAGATCTGTACGTGGGCTCTTTGTCAGATTCATCAGGTTGAAGCTGACAGTTAAATTCCTGTTCTATGATAATTATCTTCTATCTTTAATCCACTTGCCATCTGGTGAATACCAAGTTGTACAAATCATCACATTACTCACTGTGTCCAACTAAAAGTTTGGAATAAGTTATGAAAATCCAAATCCTCAAAGCTGATCATAAAATATTGTTCCTTAAAACATGAATTCTGACAAATTTCTGTCATTTACAGATTAAAAACACTGAAAACAACCTGAAAGATCGATAAAGTGTCAAAATCGTTGTCAGTTTAGTCTCTTTTGCAGTTCTGCATGATTTATTGGACTCAAGTAACCCTACTTCATTTTACAGCAGCCCTTTGTTTCTGAAACAAGCTGTTTTATCTCCCTCCCCACATCTCTTTTAGCCAGCTTTCTTCTGATTGGCTGCCCCTCTTGCGTCTGAGATGACCATGATAGTGTTTGGAGTAGTTTGAAACCACCCAGGGACTTCTTGACCTCATTACAGAAAGCAGGTCAAAGCATAACAAGTCCACTCTAATTACTGAGCCCTGCTCCAAAGTTAATCACCTCCTGATTTCATGTTGTTGTTTTTTTATTCCTTCTGTGCTTCTTCTTTATAAAAACAAACCTTCAGAATAAAGTGGCATTTTAAAAGAAAGTTCAATCTTACCTTCTCAAGCTTGGTGCGAAAATCCACAGCATTTTTGTGGTCGTGGTACTGAGTGACATTCTGCAGAGAGGCACATAGAGAAAGTTAGCAACCGTTATCAGTCCCATCTCTTCTATTTATGTTTGCACGAAACCACAGAAAGTCATTATCGATTTTAGGATCAACCACAGCGCCACCACACATGGCTGCAAAAAGCATGTAGTAGCTCCATCCTCTTAAAAGCTTAAAAAGCATGCGGTGATGTGGGATTTTGTCCTTTTTACAGTTGAATTTGTGCACGCCTCGTTTAACATGTCAGTTTCCTTTCTAACCAATAAATACCACCCCGGTTAAAACACCTGTTTATAACTTACTAATTTGTTACACATAGAAGGCGTTTGCTTCCTGCACTGTCTGCTAAAGTAATCCATCAATGAAGTGAAACACTTACGCAGCCATGGGCCTGCAGGTCGGTGCTGATGCGGTGGAGGTTGGTCTTCAGCCGGTGCACGTGGGCGTGGTCGTTGTTGGTGTGGTGCAGGATGTTGGTCAGGTAATAGTCCAGGATGTTGGCGTGCAGGCAGCAGATCTCCAAATGGTGCTAAAAACAGTGAAGGGAGAGCAGAGGTCAGGCTGTTTCATCGTGTTGGGTGGACATAATCAGAGGACTCTGTTACAAGTACTGCTTTCAAATCAAAGTACTGATATAAAGAAGCTGCATAAAGTTTAGGTTACTCACATCGTTAGTATCAACTTTGGGTATCGTTCTCATACTCGTGTCGTCCTCGTCGTCTTTTGCCTGGATCCTCTGATACTGCAGAGACACGGAGACATTTATTTGGATTTTCTTCATTTCATGCATTCAAACTGAGTCAAAACAGGATCCTAAACGCTGATGATGATGGATAATCAGGCCAGTTTGTTTTCTCAAATATTGAACTGAATCCACTTGATTTTTAATTTTGGTTCTCTCAATTTTTTTTCCTCTGGTTGATAAAATCCCTTTTAAAATGTGAATCAATGCTTAAAACCCTACGGAGCAAGATTAGTGCCAAATTAGTAAAACATTTATATGTATCGGAGATGTATGAAATAGGCTTCCATATATATTTTTTTGTTTTAAAAGTGGTTAAAGTTTGTGCAGCATGTGGGTTAAAGTGAACACATTTACAGATTTTAGCTGCTGATTGCAAACTGGAGTACAAATAGTGCCAAAACCCTTTTTTTATTTTATATTTTTTAAATTATTATTATTACTTTAAAGTTCAGTGAGAGACTTAAAGCCAAAATTTCTGGATTAAAGTTGATGCTTCCCTTTATATTTTTTAACCGCAGTCATTCATAAGGCAGCATTAAATTTGAAGAATATCACCACAAATTTTTTTTTAAATTTCTCTAATGTAAAAATACATTCACATGTTTTTCGGAATTATGTTTCTGTAATTTGTCTCTAATTTACAATCAAATTGACCACTCACATGTTCTGACACTTGCCGGACGTCCTGGTAGGTCTGCGGATGTCTGAGCACCGGGCTGAGTGGACGGTCCACAGGATGTGCCCAAGCCTGTTCATCCCAGCCAAAGAAAAGCAGGAGGAGAACTGCAGCTGCAGCGGGACGGAGGAAGGAGGCAACAGTGGCGGTGTTGCGCTTCATAGTACAGGTGGATAGGTGTATCTCAGTCGTTTCAGGTCGCAGAGAGAGTCTGAGAGTTTCAACCTACAACAGAGAAACATATGAAATTAGAACAAAGTCCTGAAGAAGCTTCACCTTAAAGCAATGATTTTCCTTCTCAGAGAGAGCCCTGACCTGTTAGCAGGTGCTGCTGTGGAGAGAAGGCAACTCTGAGACGTCTTTTATACACATCAAACCTCCGCCCCCTCGCCAGAATATAGGCCATCAAAAAAACCTCATCTCACTCACACTCACACACACACACACACACACACACACAGATCAGTGTGTTTACTGTCAGTCACACAAAAAGGAAATTAACTCTCACTCAAGGTGTGCTGCTCATCAGAAAAGAGATACGTTAATTATAGTTATCCAGTGACATAATTTCCTTCTTTCAGTATTGGGGGTGTGTGTGTGTGTGTGTGTGTGTGTGTGTGTGTGTGTGTGTACGCGCACGCATTGTCTTCGTCCCTGGTGGATTAAGAACTGGAATTTACACAATTGCTTGGAAGAAGGAAAGAAAAAAAACACGTCTAACCGGCCTGTGACACCTGTTTAGATGTTGCTTTATTATCTTAGTATTATGCAACACTTACCAAAAAGCACTGACATGCAGGCTGGGTAGTAAAATATTTTAATAAAGCAATTTAAATAAAGCTGTGGAGAGGCTTTGTTTTCTAATGTATGCATTAAGATGTAACAGGCATAACAACTCCAGGAAATAGCAAACGCAGCATCTCACACTCTGTGACAGAGGAAATATAATGGTATATAGGAATAATATCAATAGCATCATTCTAACTTTTCATTAGCAACATGGACATTTTTCTAAGTTTATGCTTTAAACTTGCAGCATCGTCTTCAGCCGAATGGGCCGCTATAAACAAAAACTCATTTATAGAATTCGTCATTCAACATTCACTTCAAATGGACCAGCTTCTACAGATATTACATTTAAAGCACGACTTTTCATCATAAATGGTAACAATGTTTCAGTCCTTGATAAAAAAAAATATTTGCACCTAAAATTACATTTAAGGAAAATGTGTACTGTATAGAAAATCTTCGACTTTAGCTCACACAACTCTTAATATTGTAGGAGTATCAGTATATGTTTAAGACATGGTTAAACACTCCCAGGCTGCACTGTCAGATATTAGACCTGTGATACATGGTGAAAAATTGTGTATATTTTAATTAACAAATTAACAAGAAAAATACAAATTAATGCATCTTTCCATCCACTAGAATAGAATAGCCTTTTATTGCAACAAAATTGTAGGCGCTCAAACTGCTGGAATAAAATATATTACACTAATAGATTCAAATGAGTTTATTGATATATATAACACAAACTGCATGTAAAAATAGCCATTTTGTAAGGAAGAAGACTCCCTACTACTATTTATATTATAATCTGTATAGCACTTTAGGAGCACCTTTAACATGATTAAAAGCACCTTATCTAGCACTTTGTTTAGCATTGCACTTTAAGCATGGATTTGCACAGGAGAACATTTGCACACAAGAAGTTTAACTATTTATTGAATGTTTTTTGGGTATTTTAAAATCAGTTGGTAGCCTTTGTTTCAGGTCCTGTACAGCTGCTCCTCATTAAGGACTGTGGTGGTTGTCTGTTAAAAGGAAAAGGTTGTGATTTAGAGAAAATAAGGTTTACCAGTAAGGAGAACTAATTGAGATGCATGTGTGGAAGTCTAGAATTAGAGGGGGCACAAAGAAGTGATTGTAAGATGTGATTACTCACCTGTGTTTCCTGTGTTCTCTCCAGGGTGTTTGGGCAAATGTTTCCCTGGGGGTCCAGACACCATTTAAAGGTTCTGGGAGAGACCGTTGGTTAAGTGAGTGTGGGGAATCTTTTGTGCTTGGGTTTTGGGGTTTTTATAACAATGGGTATGGTGTCCAATTAAAGTGTAAAATATTTAATAATATGAAAATGTGAAATGTATATATATATTTATTTATTCAAATTGATTATATACTGTGGTGGAAGATTGGGATTTAAGAATTTACCTGTGAGTGGAATAATGGTTTAGTCTGTGACAGCTGAAGGTACTTAAGGCTGCCAGTTGCCATTAGATGGGGAGTGAATTGTTTGTAAGAAGAGCTGTATGGCAAATAAATACTTATTGTTCCACTGCACTGATTCCACTAAGGGCTGCCCTGTTACACATTTTAATATCCCAAGTAGGTATCAATATCAGTTTTCTGTTCGCCAACATGTTGCTTTTCTTGTGGCAGAATTGACCAAGTTATCAGCTAACGTTAGCTAACTAGGGTAGCTTGCTGTATCTATGGACTATAACACACTGATGACCCCTATTTAGTGCTTAGAAACAAATTAACTAGACTAGTATTTCACCTAATGATTTCGGGGACAATTACATGGACAAGCTAGAGAGCTCATCCTCTGGAACATATGAACACTGAGATATATTTTAGTCTGGATTAAAACAGTGTAGAGATTGATAACAGCTAGCCAAATAGCAAAGCATGACTAAAACTTGACAAACTAGCTGAAATATATTAATCTTTTTGAAGAATATTAGCATATTTTAGTCGTAGCTGACAATGCCAAAGCTAAAATATGCTCCTTTTTACACAAAACAAAAATGGATTTCGAGTTTTATTTGAGCAAAAATCTAACTTTTGTTATCTATTGCTATGAAAATTTTCTTTTTTTTTTTTTAAATAATAGCTGTTTAGCAGTGGCTTATAATCTAAATGTAACTATTTATTTATTTGTTTTTAACAAAATCTGCATTTGTAGCTATTATTTTAATACTAGCTAATTTAATTATTTTTTAACAAGATTTTGTAGCTGTTTTAGCTTTTTTCTGTGTTTTAGCAGCAGCAAACCTTTTTCTTCTGCCTGTTTTGCACAAATTGAAAATTTATATAAAAGGTCAGAATGGAGACAATTTTTAAAAAAAGAAACTTGGGGGGAAAACACTAGTTTAAAAACTTGACTTTATTTGTCCTGCAATTGTATTTAGCCTTCTTCTTATTAATATTCTTTGGCAACTGTGTAAAAGTATCTGACTGGAAATTGCACCACCAGCTTAAGTAGGCAATAAAAAAAAAATATTTTAAACATTTCCTTTGAAAAGTAGGTTACACTTCGTGCTACATTTGGTGGAAATTTGATGACAGCATGCTTTAGACCATTATTATGCAACAGATTAACAACATCCTTTCTCAGGGTGTGCAAGAGAATATCACCTGCACATCCATGTCTGCAAACGATATCCTCAAGGGAAGCTTATAAATAAACAAGTAAATCAGAGAGAATAAAAAGGGCCCCCGAGTCTACCCTGGCCACGACACACTGGACCATTAACATTGGCTGTGTCTCTGTATCACTGACACACTCTGCTCCACAATCTAGCTCCAGATCAAGGATATTGTAATCATGCCTTCTCCAGTGGTTGAATAATGACCTTGGGTCATCTGATAGATGCCAACACCCAGTTCCCCTCAGCGCCTACTGGATTCTGGGATGTTATATTTTCCGTCTTTGACATGAGGGATCGAGTGGCCTGCTCCTTTATCTGGTTTCTTTTATTTTGTTGGCCGTGGGTGTGAGAATGCTTCCACAACTGATGATGGGATTAAGACTTGCAGCTAACACAAAGGTGCTGAGTGTATCAGTCATCTGTTGACAATTTAAGACTTTTATAACAGTAACAAAAGTCATTTTTTTCTGTTTTTACCTTCAGCCTTTTCCTCTGATAGCTGCTGAGTTTGTTGTGAAATAGAGGAGCCGTGCATCAGATGAGGCACTGCATCAGCCTTGCATCACAATTTTGACCTGTTGCAGCATGTTTTTGTTTTTTGCAAAAGACGGCAAAACTGCAAACACAATTGCGTTTGAAGTGAATGACACCTCAGCAGAACTGCAGGGAGTTTTGATACAAATCCAAGGATCCAAACAGGATTTTTCTATGCATTTAAAAATAACCAAGGAAGCTGCTCCAGAAGCTGCATTTATTCTAAAAATCTGCATTTGCTGTTTGTCATCACTGAAAAAAAGCTTCCTAACTACTCATATCAATTCATATCGTATCAAGCAATTTAAAGCACAGAAGAAGATGGATTGTGTTCATAAAGGAATGGACCTATATATAGCAGGATGTATCCACCCTTTCATGCTGTTCATGCCACATTCTGACCCTACCGTCTCAGTATCGCAGCAGAACTTTTCACACACTGATGGATGTAGACACCATGACATCAACCTCTTATTTGTGAAGTTCCATGTTTGAAGCCTAGAAATAAGCAACCAAAAGCCATGAGAGACAGCATGTTCCTACGGTAATGATTTGTCAGTGACAAGGGAGCCCTGCAGGGTGATCTTCGGCAACGGATGTGGTCTTCTGCTGCTGCTTCTCCAATGACCTCTGACATCAGCAAGGCATTTTCTCCCAGGGAACTGCTGTTAGATATTTTTCCCTTTTTCAGGCCCTACTCTGTAAGCACTACAGATGGTCGTGTAGGAAAATCCCAGCAGATCACTGAGACCTGTGCATATGACACCACCAACCAAGCCACTTTCTTCCTCATGCCGATGCTCAGTTTGAACTCGGATTGACCGTCTCTACGTGCCTAAATGAGACAATTAGGCTTTTTTAGGTTCACCTAATAAAGTGGCTGGGAAATATATATTGTTTATTTTTTTTAATTGGATCACTTTTTATTTAAATCTTATCCAGTGACCCAATGAATAAAAAAGGAAAAATGATCTCATCTGATCTAGTTAAAAATTAGAGGAAAAATTACCCGCCATGCACGTTATTTTTCCTCGGTGCAGGACTTTCACAAAGTATGATGACATCGCAGGAGAGCTAACGCCCACACGCTCCTTCAGCTCTACATTGTTTGCTCTGTGCTGTACATTGTTATGAGGGGAATTCAGCAGCTGTTAATCGCTGTTTTGGTATATCCATTGTGTGTTTGTACAAAGCAAGCTGCTCAGTATTGTATCCTCTCTGACTGAAGGAAGTGATTTAAATATTTGCTTTTGCTCCTTGACTTCACCTCAATGCTTACAGAGGAAATGACCATTAAAGAAGAGACACTAGGGTTGGAAAAAAAAAAGTTTTCAGGACTTTTTCTGTTCTTTCCTGGTTTAATGAAAGTGACTATTATAAAATTAGACATTTGACCTGTAGGAAACAAAGCAACATGACTGAGTCATAGGAAGGATTTTTAAAAGTGATTACATCACACTGATGATTTGTAACCTTTTTCATGCCAAGCTCAAAAGAAACTTCATGTTTTTAGCTTTATTATTAGTAACAAAACATAAAACAAAAAAATAAAATTCTCTGTGTTATTGTAGGTTTTTACCTTAAAATAAAAAGCACAACTTTTGTTTGTGATTTGGCGCTATGTAAATAAAATTGAACTCAATTATATTGAATGCTATGTACAGTTGTGTTCATAAGGAACTAAAATAAGCTGTTGCTGTGTGTCCCTTCAAAGTATGTCACTGTCACGACTTTGGTGGGAACGTTTGTCCGACTGACCGGTCTGACCTCATTCCCTCAAAACCTGAGGAAGAATTCATGTTCAGCCTGTTTCACACCAACATGTCTACATTTTTTCAAAGATTTTAAAGACCTGGAGTTTTAAGGAAAGTCGAGTAAAAGGAAACAAAAATGAGTCAGTGTATTATCATTTTCATCTGTATTTCTCTCAAAGGTCAAAGGATTACAGTAAAATCAGTAAAACACACGATTCTCTCTCTATTTAAATTAATCTATAAAACCCTTAGCCTGACTACATTAAAAAACACGCCGAGTCATCTCTTCCCCCAGAAGTCCTCCCGTCTCTTCTGAGCGCGCTCCAGAACAGCAGACGCCGTGGAGCAGGAGGCTGCAGAGCGCCATGACATCACAGAGAGCCTGTCATCTGGGTAATAGATGCAAAAAGAAAAAAAAGTCAAATAATTGTCATTTTATTACAAGGAGTTAATCTTAAAAGATTTGGTTCACCTTCGTCTGAGCAACAGCCTCCGCCCGGACACGGCCGCTCCCTGAACCTCAACCCCAGCTCACCTGAGGAAATGCACAACAACCAGATTCATTGATCAGTCGCTGGCAAAGACGTGCAGACATACACACACACACATATACGCACGCACAAACACACACGCACAGATTGCCTCCTGTGGTAAACTATCTTTCCCTCTGTTAAGGTCTCAATATGAAATCTGAGCTGTTGAGAAAAATGAAATCTGAAAAGAAAATGAGAAGGAAGTGAGGAGCCGAGGGGAAGCCCAGGCCATGCGTCTGTCTGCAGCAGGAGGAGCTGCTTGTATAATCAGGACTGATGAGTACTTCATAAAAGTGCTCCAGTGTTACTCCTCTGCACAGCTGCAGGTGTATGTCTCTGCCACGCTCTCCACATTAAATTTAACACTTTTCATGTTTACTCAAAAACTGCCAAAGCATGTAGTTCCTCCAACGTCCTCTTGAGGCTCCAGCAGTCAGTCAGTCAGTCACAACAGGCTCACATTTTAAAATCTCTTTACAGCAGAAATAAACATGTTTACAGCCTGATACAAACACTGTTTTATCTCTGTAACTATTGTCTTCTTTCATAACAACTCTACAGGAGCTGAACATTTATTTAGCTTACCCCAGTTGAATTGAAGGCCTACAGTCTGTATTATTATATTTTTTAAATTATATTATTATATAATCATTATTATTATTATTATCATCATTATTATTATTATTATATTGGCCTCTTTGACTGGCATGTATTTTATTGATTGAAAGGTGCTAGCTGTCTGCTAGACTTCACCTCATCTAACTGGAGTCAATGAATTCTACCTCTAGACCATGTTTGTGCTGTTGGAGCTTTTTGTAGTATTTTTAATACAATTATCTGACCAATAATATGACTGTTCTATTGTAACTGTGCCAAAAGATCGTCCAAGAACTCTGAGCTCCAGTTTTGATGAGTAAGTCTATGCTAGCTAGCCAGCATTAACTAATAGCTTAGCACTCCACCCTGTTGCTCAGAGAACAGAGAACAACAACGTGGTAGCCAGAATGCTACATTTAAATCTCCAAAGTGGAGACTCCATCTTTAATCTTTAATCCCTCACCTCCCTGCTCACTTGGCTATTCAGCTGCTAGTCTATTCTTCTTTTTCCCATACTGCCAAACTTAATGGTGACATCATTGGTCTACTCCAGGGGTGGGCAATCTCAGTCCATGAGGGCCGGTGTCCCTGCAGGTTTTAGATGTGTCCTCAAACCAACACAGCTGATTTAAATGGCTAAATTAGCTCCTCAACATGTCCTGAAGTTCTCCAGAGGCCTGGTAACGAACTAATCATGTGATTCAGGTGTGTTGACCCAAGGTGAGATCTAAAACCTGCAGGGACACCGGGCCTCGTGGACTGAGATTGTCCACCCCTGGTCTAGTCCAATCATTGTCTCCCTCACATTCTGTGGACCAATGAGCCTTCCTGCTTTCAATCTCAGCACTCTTCTGTCAGTCTGCCTGTCAGACTCAAAGACTGATTCATGAGACCTACCTCCCTATCTCTTCCTCACCCTGGTCTAACCACTGGAGAGTTTATTACTAAATTCTGTTGTGCAATAAATCAAGTTGAACTCTTCCAAATGATCACTCCTCACTGAACTATGAACAGTTTATGAATCGTATGTATGAAGGTCTGAGGTCTCATCAGCTTGCTAAGGGGATAAGAACATGCCAAGAGGTCTGAAGAAGACGACGATCTCTAATCCTAACACGGTTTTGGAGGCCACTTCCAATCCTTTAACACGACTTGATCCTGATAGGCTGCAGGAATACTAATAGACTGAGTGACCAATCAAAACTTAGAGGCAGTTTATATAAAATGACACCTGCTTATTTCGAGCCTTCCTGCCGATGAGCTTGTACTTTAAATCTGTTCTAACTGCTCAGTAACAGAACTGGTGGCTGGTTTGTAAATCAAACTTCCTCCACACCACTGCACAGCCCAATCAAGTGCCTTAATTCCAGTTCTGATGCTCACCGTTGTGCTGAAAGTCCGGGTGTCTCAAGGTGCCCTGGAGACCATGCAGCGGGGCCGGGACAAGAGGCGGTGGCGCTGCAGCAGGTGAAAGTGTTTGCTTCATCCTGGTCGGTTTAAACGAAGGGCTGGAGGCTGATTTGTGGTCATGGGCTGGGCTATAGGAGACAGCGATATTGTCTGACCATGCTTCCTTACGTTTGGCTGGTGTTTCTGACCCTGCTGCCATGGAAACAGCCGACCCACATCTCTGAACACAGAAAGAATCCCATCAGTGTCATAAGCCAATATCATTTAAGTTCAGATGATCTATGCTTTCATCACTACCTGATGTTTGAGTGGAGAAGAGCCATCAGTGTTCCTCAGTTTCCCAACCAATATAGCGCCTCCTGCAGGACAATCACAGGCATTAATGTGTTTATGTGCTGGCAGTAACATCTGCTCATTTACAGTGATTTATTTTTGACTCTACCAGCGTGGCTTTGCATGATTCACAGATCACAATAATCCTTCTTTATCTTATACAGGGCCTTAGCGTGGCCCCTCAGTTCATTCTCTATCTGACAAATTCTGTTTTAGCTCCTCCCCCTTTAACAGATTCTTCTGATTGGTAAGCCCCTCGTATATAGCCTCTTTGACATCACACAGCCCTAAAAGCAAAAAAGAAACTGTGATAAACTGAGCTTCTGGCTCACACTGACTACTTGACTTCATTACCTGAAACATTGGTCATGTTTAATAATGAAATCCATCAGTAGAACAAAAGATAAATGTCAAAGTAAGTAATGGGAATATACACAAGTCTTTGGGATAAATGAATGAAAATTACAGCCGACAGATATCCGAGTTCAGACTTTTTTTCTATGTGTTGGTCTTTCCTCATGGATTCAGATGAACTTCAGTCAATTCAGAATGTGTAATTTCAGTTTGGTTAATATTCTTCTCCCAGGTCTTGGCAATCGGGAGACAAAACACGACCACTCTGCTTTTCTACAAATGGTAGGGTTAGTGTTGGATTCCTGACGACTTGGACCTCAACCACTTAAAAAGCAAATAAAAAGCTCAGATGGGAGCCGGTGGGTTTAAGATCTGGTAAAAAACCTTTTTAACCTGCAAGCAGTTGAGGCCAGATTAAATGTGATTGGATCACAGAACTCGAACTTGACTCGAACCAGCTTATTGTTACAGGTTACACTGCATCTATTTATTTATTAAATATGGAATTTATCTATCTAATGTGAAGGAAAGATGTCTGCATACCAGCAGCAGGGGTGGTCAGGTCGTGATGAGTCCTCTGAACCGGCTTCAGTTTTATCTCGGGAGTTGGCAGCCTTCCCTCCTCTCTACGTGCACACACACACACACACGCACGCACACACACACACACAGTTTCAGTTTCTGAGAATGAGCAAGGCTGCTTTGATCTGAGTGTCAAACTTCTGAGTCACTGTTTTCTTCAGCTGAAATGGACCTGATGAGTATCCAGGATCTCTGACGGTTTACCCTCGTTTTTCCTTTTATTTGTCACCAGCCTTTATGTAATTAGGCTTATTTCCTTTATTGTTTTTGATAACTCAAATTTCAATCTGACTTTTTAAAATAATTTCTTCATCTGTTTTTTTCTCATTTTTTATCAATAAACTCCTGAGATTATCTGTCAAATCCAGTAGAGACAGTCCCTCCATTACCCCGCTATCCTTTCACAGAGAACAGTGAGAGAAAAGTGAGATGGTAAAGAGAAAACTCACTCATCTGTAGTTTCTTCTTCTTCCCGTTTTTCCTCTTCTTCTTCATCTTCTTTTTCTTCTTCCCCCCAGGCTGTACGGCGTTCAGCAGGAGGTCCCGGTATGGCTTGTTTTTTTATTCGTGTGTCCTTGCTCATCTGCTGTGTTTCTGAGCCTGCGATGGAGGATCTCTTACTGGAGTGACTGAACAGACGACAGAAATCAGCACAGAGCAGTGTTCAGTTCTTTCTTTTACTTCTAACCAGTTGCATCTCTCACCTGGCCAGGTCCAGGGGCTCCACACCAGAAGTGCTGTGGCTGTCGCGGTCAGGTGAGGGGTTGGGGGGAAGGCGAGGGGAGGCAGGGTCATTAGCTGAGACTGTGGTGTCCGTCAGCTCCCACAGAGCATTGTGTTCGGATACCAGCTGGCTCAGATGGTCTCTGGAAAAGTTGGTCCCCCAGGCGCGATGACGATACAACAACGCCTTCTGCCTCAACTCCTTCACCTGGAAACAAAAAAATGGATCATCCCACCTTCTAAGGAGGAAGTCTTTATTTCCGGAAATTTTTTGCTGGCTGTAATACACAGCTCATGGAGGTTAAGACTGTAACTGAATTCCCGTAAGAACTTAGTTGGACAGCTGTTTTAAAGCATTATCTAAATGAACTTTAGATAACTGGCAACAGACGCCAGTCGGTCAGAAACTGGATGAGTATCAGAACTGTAAACACTGTGTCCGCGGTGAGTCTGACACCAGCATTATGAAGTTTGTGGATGACAATACAGTCATTGTGCAGAGATGAGGCAAGACTGGAGGCCAGGTGGAAAATAACCTTTCCCTAAGTGCAGATAAGATCAATGCATGTACATGTGTGATCTCCCTGGTGTTGCAGCATCCAGCAGCTTCTAAAGAAATCACAGCACAGACTTAACTTTGCTGAAGAAATTTGGAATATCAGCCAAAGTCCTTAGCAACGTTTATAGATGTGCAGTCGCTACCTCAGTCACAGTGCAGCTTAGAGGAGGGTGCTCAGAGGAAACGACCAAACTGTGGTGCACTTTTCTTCCCGTGACTTCATCCACTTTCAGAAATCGAAATAAAGATGATATAATCCAGACATGAATGGTAAATGGACTGGTACTTACATAGTGCCTTTCAACTCAATGCTCAGTACTCAAAGCACTTTCTACCGCGATAAACGACCACTGTATTCAAATAGAGATCCTCCAGCTTTAAAATGTATTACCCTTCCAGGACCTGAAGCTCAGGCAAGCACTCCATCGACAGCCAAATCCATCTGTTTTCTGATTGGATTGTTAAATTCGTGATTGACATGACATTGACCAATCAGCTGAAAGGAAGAAAAATTGGGTCAAAATTTGTACTTGCAAGTTGAAAGTCACAAGCAGCCAGGGAACTTAAGCGCAGAGTTTTACACGTAGTTTTTTGCTTTGTATCTGTGAGTAGACCTTAACAAAAAAAAAAAATTGCAACTTGTGTAAATATTTTTTACAAACACAAATCTTTTTTTATACACACACACACACACACACACACACACAAATTCTCATCTATAGATGCACAAACAAAAAAAAATTCAGATATGGTTTACAAAGTTACAAAACTCAGTTCACAACTATGCATTTGATGTACAAGTACAAAATATTTCTGACCACAACTTGAGCCCATATTTCTATGCCACCACAGTGGGGACATTTAAACTTAACTTCCAGACACATATGTCACCGCCAACCTATCTAGGGCTAGGGTTCACTTTCGGCCATTTCTGCAAAGCTTTGAACACGCATATGGAATGTTAAAGTTGAAATAAATGTTAATATCTAATTTTTAAAAATGTGCTAATTTAGCACACAGCTAAAACAAAACTTAACTATAACACTTGACAGGTTCCTGATGACCTCGAGGATGTTAACTGGGTAAGAGCGAAAAACATAATTAAGACCACGGTCTTCTCTCTCAAAAGACAGACGTAAACTTCAAATTTTAGGGATAAAACAGTCAAATAATAAGTAAAGTAATTTTCACAAAGACAAAAATGTCAAACCTTTACTGGTAACAGCTTCTAAAGTGTCAATGATTTTCTCTGTTTTACCATCATGAGTTGAATATTTCAGGTTACTGATCTGACTTTTTTATGGGCCAATTAAGATTAATTTGATGAACTTTTATCATTGCTGCCATTGTACATCATCTTCTTTACTCTGAAGTTTGCATAGGAATGCTATGAAACCCCCTTATGGTCACAGAGGGGGATTTCTTTTTTCTGGATAATTTCTCTGTTTACTTGAAGTGAAGTTTCCATTGTCTGTAACCACATAAAAAGGCTGAGATACAGCATTGTGTGTTTAGCAGAAAACTGCAGCTGTTTATGACCACAGCGTATAGTTACCGTCTCAGCTGTGACTTTCAGGCACTCTTCACTGACTTTGACGGTGTTTGGTGTTAATATCCTAACTGTAACACATCAGTTAAAATCTTAGTTGACGCTTCTATATCCCTGAACTCCTGTGGTGTAGTGCTGACACACCACAGCTATCAAAGAAGAACCACAGCTTTAAACAGCACGGACAGATACTTCCATGACAGCATACAATCGACCACAAATGATCTTTAAGGCTGAGCAGTAACCGTAAGCAGCCAAAGCCTCGGCAGCTTTATCCTGCCTTCTAAAAAAGGTAATAAGCAAGAAATGCATCATGTCACATCGTCAGTCCTTTCTATAGCATCTGCACAGTGTTCCCTAGAGGGATAAAGCAAAAGGTTTTGAAGACGGATACAAAAATTATGCCAAAAATATTCCCTGTTGGGAAAGAACTTTTTGATTGTCACTCTAAAGGAGCTCCAACAAAAGCAGCAGCTACAACAATATTTCTTAATACACTTTATACATTTACATTAAGACTGGCTGATGATAGTTTCAGTCCAGCAGTTACTCACCAGACTGCCTTTAGAGCGTCGGGGTTGCCTGAGGTGGCCTCCTAATGATTTAGCACCTCCTGACTTTTCTTGTTGATGTCAAATACACTGTTGTCAAGGTGTTTCTACACAGGACGAGGTTAAAGCAACAAGACTGACCAGGAACCACTGGATCCCCCCAAAAATTCAACAACGTATAGAAATAACCATTAGTGGCACAAATGAATGGCTCCCCAATTAAACTTATCCTAATTTTGAGGCAGTGACACACTGACCGACATGACAGAATGATGAGTTCAACAGAGGACTACTTCCAGAACCAGAGCCTGAAAATTGGAATGAGTTTCATGTTACCACAGAGACTCCAAAGCTATTTAACTGCCATCTTCTTTAAAAAAAACTCTAATCTGGACTTTTTGCTCTTGAGTGTCACGGTTTGTAGTCTGTGACTTTGGTACCTTCGGGCGATCGTGGCTCAAGGGTTGGCAGTTCGTCTTGTAATTGGAAGGTTGCCGGTTTGAGCCCCGGCTCGGACAGTCTCGGTCGTTGTGTCCTTGGGCAAGACGCCTCACCCGTTGCCTACTGGTGGTGGTCAGAGGGCCCGGTGGCGCCAGTGTCCGGCAGCCTCGCCTCTGTCAGTGCGCCTCACGGCAGCTGTGGCTACAAAGTAGCTTGCCATCACCAGTGTGTGAATGGGTGAATGACTGAATGTAGTGTAAAGCGCTTTGGGGTCCTTAGGGACTAAGTAAAGCGCTATACAAATAGAGACCATTTACCTCTTAAAGAGTCTTGAACTATTATACCTAAAGCTTGACAGTGTTTTTTTTCATGTAAAGGATCCTAAGACCATCTCCCTCTGCTGTCTTTGACTACCAACAACATTAGACCCTCAAAAAATTCTACAGTCTGCAATCTGAGTACAAAGAGGAGCTCAAACTACACAGGGACTCAGGCATGGCATGACCCTTTCATTCACTGCTAAACTTTACAGGGGCACATGTTCAGTGTGGTGTCCTCTTTTGTTGGCTAATACTGCATCCACTGATCCTGAGACCCTCCACATCTTTTGATTGAGTCTTTTTAGAGACATGAAATCTGATAAATCTGCACTTCAGCTTCAGCTGACTGTTTCATATGTGCTCTGAGTAGTATAATAAAAACTCAGAAAACTCTGTCACCAGTCCAAACATTTCCAGATCTGTATGTGCTCCAATGAACCCTTCTGTCCTAAAAGTTATACAAAGATACAAACTTAAATACTTGCACGTTGACTATATTGTGCAGCCTGACAAATTCGACAGTGAATGCTGCAGTCCAATCATGCCCAAGTTACTTGGAACGCAGCAACATGACGAGGCAACAAGAGCATAATCAGAAATAGAGTGGATCAAAAGACAACACATATTCGTAGAAAGTGTGTTGGTTGGTGCATGTGATTGGCACATTAGCAAATTAAAGAGTGAGCAGGAGGGAAGTGCTGAACAACGAGTTTCCTGCAGATTTATGGGAAATGATTTAAAGGGTTGCGCAACCAAATGTGCATTTGCTCAATAGTTCTTCTGCCTTTCTCACATCATGCTGGGGTCAAAAGACGTTAACAATGAAGCTGCTAATAAAGATGCTGATCTGCTCTGATTATGTAATGTGTCACAGTAGATTCTTGTAAAAAGTCACCCAACCCTGACCCCAGTCCAACCCTGGATAACCCTGACCCTATTTTGAAACCTCAGTATATTTCCAGTCTAAACCTAACCGAGCAACCCAGCAGCAGTAAGCCTGACGCTGCACCTCTCTTTGGCAACTGTCGTCCTGATGAATGACAGCAGAGACTGCAAGGGTTTCATAGCTTCCTCTGAATTCACAGCTCGTGACGCCAGCCGACAACTTCCCTGCACACACTGGAAGTTTTCGAAGGCCACCGCAGGCTTGGAAAGCTTAACCAGATGGTTACACCTCCCACAGATTCACTGATCTTATTTTCACTGAGCAGCTGTTTCTGTATGAAAGAATCTGCAGCACAGGTAGCTTTAATCTTCTACTGACGTTATGAGACAAAACCCTCAAAAATACACTCCTGAATGCTGCTTCACAAAGTTTCCTGTGAAGAGTGGAGGTCTGGTTTCAGGAGGGCGGAAATTCACAATCAAACCACATTAAAAGACTTTTGTAAATGCTTGCTGTTTACAGCCAGTTATGCAATAAATATGTTAAAGAAAGGGACCGAAATATGTGCCAGACGCTGTAAGATCTGACCTTGAAGCACCTCTGTAGTCGTGCGTGGGTTATTTCCATTTATAAATGGAACTGGTCTGACCCACTTTAGATCAAACTAGGCTGCATGCTGTCCACGAGCAAAGATCAGTCTGATGCCCCTGGAATCAAATATAAAGTCAACTGGTTGTTTTGGTCCTTTTAAGTGTCAGACAAACTTCTGACTGACAACTAGTTAGCCAGCAAGTGTGCAGAAAAGATGGTGATGGTGAAAACGCTTTATCATAGGACTCCACATCCATCCTTCAAACAGTTAGGCCTTTGTGCAGCGTGTTTTTGTAGATATTTGCCTGCAGAAAGGCCTTTCCTCCAGAAACCCACTTGCGCTGTGTAAGCTGAATGCTGATTGGTTGAGGAGTGGGAAAAGCCAAAATAGCTACCGCAAGGTTGAAGGGGAACAGGAGAAGCTTGAATGAAACGTCAAAGATTTAAAAAGACGGCATGAGACGCAGAGACAGCGGCTGCAGCGGACACGTTCAGTTTCACTTCAGATCTTTACAGAACTTCACTCTTCTCTGTAGCTGATGGACCAACAACACCCAAACCTGGAGTGGCCCAAAAGCCAGCTGCACCACAGACTCTGGGCACTGCCTCCATCAGGCAGCAGATGGTCTCTGCGGGGGAAGCAGGAGCTCACTATAAGAGCGGCAAAGCAGCAGCATGGATGGAGCTGAAGGAAGAGCTTCAGGTGAAACCAGCTAACAGGAGAGTTTAAAGTGTTTCATGTTGCTGTGACAACGCTTTCCATCCATCTGGTAGGAACATACCTGTGTGTGTGTGTGTGTGTGTGTGTGTGTGTGTGTGTGTATGACTAAGTCTGACATGTTTCCCTGAAATGAAGCTCTGTGGTTTTACTGCTGACACTAGCACTCTGGTTTTCTATCAGCAACATACAAACACACACACACACACTTGCACACACACACACACACACACACACACAGAAACACAAAACAGACAAACACACACTCTGTTCAGGCAGCATTGAGAGTGATCAGTGATCAATGCTGATGACTGGGGTTTACAGTTAAACATGGTTAAATGCTGTTTGAAACACTGAATGTTGAACACGTTATTTTAAAACCTCCGGTGTGTTTGTCCGCTGCTGGATGTTGGAAAATGTCAAATTCAGAGTCAGGGTAAGCTGTGTAACAGTGGCAACATAGTGCAGAGCAAGCGCCCGATCTGACCCTGACTCAGGAAGTCAGTTAACAGGTTGTGTGAAAGATAAGGAGACAGAGGTGAATGGGAACGGTTTCACAGGCATCTCCAGACACTTTCAGGCCTGTCACATGAGCTCTCCTCAGTGCAGAGAACAAGGCACCAGTGGAGGCCCGACAAGCTTTGGTGTTCTCTGTGAAGGAAGGTTGAGCTGCACTGTAAGCAGAGGGCCCACTGTTAGAGGATGGGCACTGTGATTGGGTCATTTTGTAGGATTTATTTTTGTAAATTTGTGGTTTTGTCAGTTTTGGCCCTCCATATAAACTAGGTAAGAAACAAACTTTGAACCTCTCTCTTCTGTGCTATGCTATGACCTCTGGTCAGTGTCTGATAGCGTCTCCACCTGCATAACTACAGATAAATAAATATGTGTGAACGACATGAACTGAGTTCTGGCTTTGCTGGATCCTGACCTGTTGGGCAGTGCTGTCCATGGCTCCGCCTCCCTCTGGGATCCTGCAGAGGGGAGAACGAAAGCTGGACTCATACTCTGTCAACATCCTGCCAGACACACACAAACGATTTCATGAATGAGTTCATGAGCACACAGAGCACACAAAACACAGCAACACACAAACACACACACACACACACACACACACACAGAACACACCTGTATCCTCTCCGCACTTGGCGCGGAGGAGGGGGCATGTCTCTCTGAAGAGCATCCCGCTGGAGGCGGGGCTTCTTCTGTGACTCCTCCTTCCTCCTCCTGGTGGTCTGCAGGTTGAAACAGAACAGGTGTGTGTGTGCAGCTCATCAGCACCTGTGGCTGTTTGCTTAAATAGGTGTTACATTTAAACCTACACCATCACTGATCAGCAGCTTTAAAGATGAGTAATGGTATGAATGCCTCTGGGAACAAAAGCTTTAAAAAATATGAAAATATCCCCTCCTCGACTCAACCTCCACTTTCTGCTTATTTACAGTGACTTTCTTAGTCTGACATTCATCCATTAGAAAGTGCCATTATACTCAAATCTTTAAAAAAAATCACATTTACAGGTCTTTGTGCTGAAGTCACAGGCAGAAATCATGAAAGCCGACCTCACTGAATGCATTCAGGGTTGTTTTAACTGACCTGGAGTCTGCTCTGCATGACCATTCCTGCTCATTTTTGGCCCGAGACTTCCTGGAAACTGACACTCACGGGTCTCATTTCTCCTGCTTCTGTTCTGAAAGCAGAGCTTTTAACTGTGACACACTGGTAATGGAGTCTTATCTGCCTATCTGACACTCTTCTTCACCTCGCCAGCTCTGTCTGTCATACTCCTCCCTTCCTCCTCATCTCTTCTCTCTCTCCTAGTCTCCTGCACAAAACCAATAAAATCTAACCAAGTCAGCCCTGGAGGCTGAAGCTTGGCGGGACACAAAGAAGAATCATCTCGCCTGCAGAACAGCAAATGAATCTGGGGCAAAGTCTTCCTACTGTAGAATTACATATAAACTCAAAGATATAAGACAGAAAAAAAAGACATGAACTGGTTGGGTTTCCAAAAACACTTGAGGGTCCAAACACACCATTAACCAAAGTATGAAGTGCAGAAATCAGCATCAGGATGCCTCGAGCTGAGCCTCCACCTTTCACACTGCCTGTGTCAAGGACAGGTTTAGGTTGTTGACCTTCAGGCAGAAGACCGTCAGGTTGGTGTGTGACCTTCAAAATGCAATGTGATGTTTCAGGGTGGAGGTCACTACACTAAGTAGGTCTTCACATCTGCACACATCTGTACCTTGTATGTTTGGAAGAGCGGGACTCTCTGATGCTCCAGGTGCTTCCGAAGCCGGGGGCCAGCAGGTGGCGCCAGACCCTGGAAGCTGCGCTGATACTCTGTTTCCATGGAGACAGGGTTTATCTTGAAGGGCGGGACAGACCTGCTGCTGGAGTGCAGCACCTGGAGAGCAGAAGTGACAATCAATCAATGAAAAGATCAACTGAATCCACAGCATCCACATGTGTGATCATCTAGTTTCCACCTTTCACTCTGCGCCCCTGTATCTGTGTTTAAAGCTCGGTGCTGACCCCTGCTGTGCACAGCAGGACACAGCGTGCTATCAAACCACTTATTAAACCCAGAAAGTCTGAGTAAGCAGTGCCATATTCATCAAAGAGTAAAATCTGTGACAACCACACATGATTACCACAGCACAAAACTATACAAAACAGTTGATTTACACAGTATCAGCATTTTGTGGCATTCATGTGCGACTGATCTGATCAGAAAATGTTATAGAAATGAATGTTTCTGACTTAATTTCATTTCAGTTCCTGTTGTGAAACAAAGAACTTTACGAATACAAATTCATTTCATTTCTTTGATGTGAATATTTTACTTTTATGAATGCTTCCATTTATTTACAGTCCCATTCATCCATTTAATTAGATACTGTTTCAAATGACTCACTAAAACTGTACGTTTATCATTAAATGCACCACAATCAAACAAACATCATTCCTAATATTATCTATTACCTTTTTTACTTTTTGTTTAATTTTTCTATTTATTTTATTTCTGTGTTTTATTTACAGTTGTACACAGACGATAAACTTTTGCAACCTGAGGAGCGCTGTATGTTTGGTTTATGAGCCGTCGGTCGGCCTGCTCTACAGCAGCTCACCTGGATCCGTGTGAGCCCAAACACAGGTGTGCATCTGGTCTCACCTGCTCTGCAGTCAGTATGGGCGAAGCAGCGGCGGCTGTTGGCTTCTTCCATCCAAACTGTCTGTGATACTCTGAGTGCTTCCCTCCTGACCTTTGACCTCCTGATCTCAGCCCCGCCTTTTGTCTCAGCGCATAATCGATCTGCAGGACAAGTACATGACATGCTGTTGGATAGTCTTCAAAGAAACAATCAGGTTTTGTCAGTTATTGCAGACTTCACCTCAGCCCCTGATGGCGCCAGCTGCCCGTTAGCTGCTGCTGTCACAGACTGGCTGGGCTGTGGTTGGCTGTCAGGATGCAGGGGACGGGGCTTCACTGAGGAGAAAAAGAACATGAATGTGCGTGTTGAATATTCAGAACATTAAAGGTCTGGCGGTCATCTGGAGCTGGTTTAGTTTCTCTTTGCTTTATGATATTTGAATCAGTCATCATGTAGCTGCTGCTCCATGTATTTATTCACCAGGTTTTCCATCAGCTGCCGGTTCCTCAGCAGGTCGTGGTCCGGCTGGAGTTTCCGGCTCTGTGGGGGATCCGGGATTTCCTCTGGGGGGTGTTGGTGGATTGGGCTCTGGGGAGGGCATCCTCCTGTGGGCTGAGTGGCTCCTAAAACCTGGCAGTTTGAAAATCATCAAATTTTCCGGCTTGTTCTTTCACTGAGAGACAAACACGATCAAATGAAACATCCTGGAGAGTCTGACCTTTTACTTAAAGCTGTTTTAGCAAAATGAACTAAACTTCAGGCTTAATCTGTAATCAGAGAACAGTGAGGAAGGACTTCTACTTTCCTCCTGCTGTTCAAATCGGCCTCTTTGTGGAGCCTGTTAGAAAGAGCAATAAAGGTAAAGAGGACTTTGTGACTGAATGCAGTCGTCCTTGAACTCCAGTGTGACGCTCACATTAAAGACACTTCTGCCACAGCTGGATCTGCAGCCTCTTCTACTTCATGTACACCTTCATTATGCAGCAGCAGCATGGGGTTCCTACCAGCAGAGGGCGCTGCTCTGTGAGCCAGTGAGTGCTGCTGCTCATCACCTGGAGGATGGAGCAGAGAGGTGGAGGACTGAGCTGGGCCCAGAGGCCTCCTCAGGCGCTGAAGACCCGGCTCCCTGCTGACACCTGACAGATAAACATCTCATGTGTTCAACCACTTCATGTCAGTGCTCAGGTGCAGCTCCTGTTTGTGTTATTGTGGTGGTTTCCTGTTTCTTACCCATCTGGTCTGAGCGAAGACCGGCCAATGGCATGCAGCGCTGAGGTGACGCACTCCTGGAGCGGGAAACACCAAAGCTCTTCTGATACTCAGTCTGACTCTAGAACAAAGACACAGAGATGCAAAAGCTCACAGGATGGAAACAGGTAATGAGGTATGATTGAAAAAACTGCTGATCAATTGATCATCAATAGATTAATTATTGTTTAATATAAATATTGGAACTTGTTGCTGTGCAGATAGATTTAAGGTCATTACATCCTCTCGGTTAGTTTCAAAATAAAACTCTTCACGACGTTCTTCACGTCTTAATCTGAAAAATCATTTTCAAAATAAAAGCAGTAATATGGTGCACTCTTAAGCGAAACAGCTTCAGGTCGACGTGTTGCAATCAGGTGTATGTTGTGTTGAATGATCTGGATGATCTGACTTCATCGGATTAAATCCAGATTAATCCCTCCTCTGCTATCGCGTGCAGACTGAGGGTCAGGATAACTCACTGTGTTCCGATTTATTACCATCTGCTGCTAACGCTAACACCTGTTGCGTTGTTTACCTTGAAGCGGACGGTCATGGCGCGCTTGCTGCTCTCCAGACACCGCGAGAAGTCACCCCTCTGTCATCACGCGAAGGGGTTAACTCGTTAAATAGTCGGTTAATGTGCTATAACTAGCATGACCAACATGCTGCTAACGACCGGCTCCGCTTCTGTCTTCGGACTAATTCACGGAAACAAGCTACCCCCGTTGCCATGGCAGCTCAGTGTCGTGCGCAGGCGCGTCCACAGCGGGGCGGCGTAGGACGGTGCGTCACTGAGCCGATTAACATTATGTATAATTATGTATATTAACATATTGCATAATATTTATTTTACAATTCTGCAGCTTTCTGTTGTTTCTGCTGTAAACATCATAGCATAAACGTAATTATTTCAACACCTGTACTGACCTGTTGTCAAATCGTGACAGCTGCAGATCAGTCACGTGGCTCAAAGTTTAGTCGGATTAAAATGACTATTATTTATTGTGATATTTTAACATATTCATAACAGTGAGGTACTCACCTGTGAAAAATCATACCATGGTGTTTAATTTTCTCTCACTGGAAAAGTCGAAATGCAGCATAGACATCTGGTATTTTATATAGAAACAGAAACCAACACGTTAAATCCAGCTGATGCAAGTGCTGAAGAGACAAAACCTGCAGTTCCTCCAACGTCCACCAGAGGCTCCCATTTAAAACCTCCAACTTTACAGCCTGGTTAAAAACACCTGCAGCCTCCATAAAAAATTTTCCCCTTAACAACAGCTGTGCACTGAATTATGTTTTACAATGATTTATGTTCGCTTCAGGCTCCAAAAGAAAACAAGATGGTAATGTTTACACTTCAAAATGCAGGAACAGTTGACAGCATTGACATCACTAATGATTCAGGTCATAATCTATTAAAACATATATTATTTCATTCATTAATCTTCAAACTGAGATTCTGATCTCAGTATCACCAGATCTGATGGTTCTCCACGCTGACGATGTTACGGATCATTCGGTCTTCTGTGGGTGACGGTAATGTGGGGTTTACACAAACCACTTGTTCACCACTTTGGTGGTGATGTGATAGAACTATTAGACCTTATGAATTCTATGACACTAAGCTTCTAGTTCCCACAGCTGCCACCTTCCAATACCCATGTTTCACACCGATGCACACTCCCCAACTTCAGGCCATGACATATATGCTCTTGATGCAGATCCCCGACATCTGCCTCCACATCTGCACACAATGCGGCTCAGGTGGTAGAGCAGATCATCTACCAGTTGGAAGATTGGCGGATGGTTCCTGATGCTGAACTCAAGAGTTTCCCCTGGTGCATCCATCAGCGTGTGAGTGTGTGTGACTGGTTGAATATGTCCGGTAGTAGGAAGTGCTCTCTGAATATTTAATGTCCATCTTGGTGGCTTCTTGGTTGTCATATCTTGCAGCTTCATCTCATCCTGTTTGTGCAAAGCGAGGTGTACGGCGAAGTCCAGGTCGCCGAGGCCTTTCTAAACAGCTTCAGGGTGATGAAGAAGAGGAGCAGAGACAGGACACAGCCTTGTCTGTGATGCTGAAGAAGTTCCGTTGACCATTTCTTGGTTTTGCAGCTCAATCGTCGACACAGATCTTTGAAGATGGTAACGAGAGCTCGAGGGATTTGCGCTGTTTGATTTCTACTAGTGGCTGAAATTCAGAATGACTCCACATCACAGGTTGCTGTTACAAAATTGCACCACTTTTATTCATTTAAGGCTTTTTAGTTTTTAACTTTACATTTGGCTTCACTGCCCCCTCCCCTCCCCCTGCCTCCCGCCGCCACTGTGGGTTTCCGTACTGGGAAGAAACCAGTTCAGACCATTTCAGCACCAGTGTTTAATCTCCCAGCAGCTTACTGGGTGTTTTTTTTTCTTTATTTTTTCAAAGCTGATACATCACTGGTTGAACTGGTTTCTTTTACATTTCACTGGTCATCATGCCATACAGAGAAAAAGAAGCAGAATTATATCAGTACTGAGAAAAAAAAATCAAAATAATTTCTTCGTATTGTGAACTGCTCATTCCAGTTTGCATTCGGCTGTGGCTGCCATGGTCACTTCGACGTCACATCAGATTGAGGACTGGAAAGCAGAGAGTGAAATATGTAAATGTGCCTCACATGGTCTGTGACACACTGCAATGCAGCTGTAAGAGTGAACTTTAATGCTTAAACACATGAAATGTAGTCAGATTTTGTTTTTAGTTACATTTACATGTTCATATCTGCTTACAGCTGCCGTACAGCGTTACCACTTCTATTAAATGTTTACATGCTGCTCTTAAATGCCAAATACGGGCACTTAAAGTGAAGTGTTACCATCTGCATCAGCCCCTATTTACTGTAGCTGTCAAGGCCTCAGTGCGCTTTAAATGAAGTGTGTAAAGACTTTAACACACGTCTGTTTCTGTCCAAACATTCAGACCTGGCTTCGCTGTCTTCAAAGCAACAATCGCAGCTACTTTTCAGTCTGCAGCATCGTTGCAGACGTGTGAAAATAAGGCCTAGCTCCCCTTCTTGTGATTTCACACAGCTGCTTCTGTTGATTCTCACAAGATTAAGAGATCTAAAGAACTTTTTTCCAAAACACCAGACTCGTTTCTTCATCTTCTTAAACCACACTGACGCCTTCAGAAGTCACAGGAAATGACGAATGGCACCACAGCCTCTGGGCGAAGGCCTGAAAGGTCCAAGTGCAGCCACGGCTGGCCGTGGAAATGACTGAAAGTTTTTTCTGAGGATGAAACCCCCGTGTTAAAGCAAGAACCCTAACAAACTCACTTTGAAGCAGTTCTAAACAGATAAAAGGACATTTCAAGCATTTATCACCTCATTTCTCCTCTTAAATGAATTACTCATAACCATAATCAGCTATAATCACATGAATGAATACATAATATGAAGCGTCTCTATTGATACATGAAGAAATACTTTCCAACACTGAGAATACACTGCAATGCTCAATGTATATGTGAATAAACAGTTAAACTAAACATAACACCATTATATGTAACTAAATATGCTTGCTAATCATCATTAATCATCAGTCATCAACTGCTAATACACCAGTTATGGATACTGTGTAGGAGAAGTGATAAAATATACTTAAAAATGGCCTCATATTGTTTTAAACTGTCATGAAAGTGGCTTATAAACATTATCAAGAGTACGATGGGGTGTATTTTTTATAATCCATGTTTGTTTTTGGCTATAAAAGGTGCTCTGCACTGCCCCTTGTGGCGTACACAGAAACATCTATTATACCTGAAGCTTTCAGAAATAACAGCAGTGGGTGTTTTCTGCTTTACAACCACCGGAGGCAGTAATAAGCCCCTCCTCTATTGATATTACAAGAATAAAGCTGGAATCATCATAATGCGCTGGCAGGAAACAGTTGGCGATCGGCCTGCCGCAGCCACAAACGGCCCTCCGGCCCGGAAGCTTCTGCTCGGCATGCAAACTGTCGCAGCAGCACCTCCTGGAGGTCAGACTGGGTACTGGCAGAAACATCAACATGCTACATGACTGAAGACACTGGAGGAGACCCAGAATACTGACAGCAGTACCCCGCTGATAGTACAACACTGTGCACAGCAGCACTCACAGAGGTCACGGGTCCGGCAAGCGGTTCCCGTGAGCTGACCACGCCCACAAACACATATTCAAAGGATTTCTGTGGCTTTAACCCTCTCCGGCTGGACTGCAGCCATGCTACTGTTAAACTGAAACACTGAGACTTTAAGTTTGTTCTTCAACTGATAAGAAAACACCTCCATCTATCGATGCTAACAGTTTAACATTTAAGTATTACTCAGCACGGTGCATGCAAAAGTGTTAGCATGACGTACCAAGAATACAAGAAACTCCGCCTTCTCCTGGTTGAGTTTGGGAATCCATCCATCAGAAGCTTAAAGGGGACCGATTATGCTTTATTAGTCTTTTATTGTACGCTACGTACGGTTATGATGACGTATTAGTGCCACGCCAAAACATGGAAAAGGGTTAAAAAGAATAAAACTGCAATTATTTTTTCAGGGGTGGTTTTAGCAAGAAGGAAATGATTTCACATTGTTTAGGAACACAGTCTAACAACTCCAAGGATGTGTGTGCTCTCTACAACGTGCTTCAACTTTATTCTCGATATTGAAACTTTATTCTTGAAATCTTGACTATCATATGCTTTTACTTTGTTTCTCATAATTTTGACCTTATTTCCAAAATCTTGACTTTTTTCATATTTCGGTTTTATTCTCAAACTCTTGACTTTATTGTTGAAATACCTACATCATTCTGCAACTTTATTCTGAAAATACAAACACATTTTTTTTTCCTAATGTGGTCCTGGTACTCCTTTCTAAACTTTAATGCCAGATATTTATTTTAAACATGGCCATAGTTTTAAATAATGGAATGAAAACGTGTGAAAGTTGTACTTGTAGACACAAAGCTCAGGCTTCATTTTGTTTTTGGTGCTGCCCCTCTGCATGCTTCCATCAATGGACCAATTAGAAGAAGGCGGGCTTTTAGGGACGGGGACGCCCTTAAAGCGACGGGTTAAAATGGCTCATTTTAAGCAGATTAGCCCAGAAGCTCCAAAAAGGGCCGGGAAAGGACAGTAAGGGCATTAATTTACTTTTAAATCAGGTAAAACTGCTCTAGTGAAAATAATATAGAGCTGAAAATGAGCATGACAGGCCCCCTTTAATATCTTATCAGTTAAAGTGACTAAAGGACCAATAATTCAGTGTTTCAACCCCGCAGGTCAAAAAACGATCATTACAGAAACTGGCCTGCTTCACTGTGTTACGTAGCTCACATACACTCACAAACACACACACAAACACACACACAGAGTTAAGGTACTGGACCAGTGTGAGTCTGCTGTCAAAAAGGCAACATGTCCGCCCTGAGCAGCAGATCAGGAGTCAGCTCGCCATGCTGCTATGGCAACAAGCCACCTAACATCTTCCTGTTATATCTGTATTCTTCCTGACTCCGCCCAGTTTGTTAGCTTTAGGCTAACTTTAATTACGGCATTGCTATCAGCACAGTAAGCTAACCTCTCGACTTGCTGCTACACCCCCCACCCCCGCCTCACCCCGCCCACACCTCCCTCCCCAAAAATCAAAAACATAAAATGACTTAATTGTTTTCACACAGAATCATAATAACAACCACTGTAATAATAACCACTGTATGAATCCACAGGTTTCACCAGAGCCATATACACACACGGTCAGCTGTGGCGGCGGCACCGTCATCACCGCGGCGATGCCGACACAGCTGACGGTCACACTGCGTGTGATTGGCTCAGGGCTGCCGGAAAACAATAAGGCGAAAGAAACGAAAAAAGAAAAGTTTAAAATTTTTTAAAAAGAAAAGAATGCAAGAAGCCACTCCCCACTGCAAAAACAGCCTAGCAGAGAGGATGATGGGAACCGTAGTTTAAATCAAGCCCCTGCATTCCCGCAACAGCAGAATCATCATCATCATCGCCACCGCCGTTGCAGTCCTTTGATGTTCTGTTTTAATGTTTCCAAGGCAACAGTCTCCTTTACATTGTGTGATGAAGGATGGGAGAAGCGATCGTCATGGTAACAGAGTGGCTGATGCTGATGGTGACATGGTTGTGTTAAAGGGGCGTGGCCAGCTGGAAGATGTCCTGTGATTGGTTGGTTGGTTGGTTATCAGGTGAGCAGGAATCTGGACACAGAGAACCGGTGTGTGAATAACAATCTGTGTGATCAACTCAATGTGTGTGTGTGTGTGTGTGCGTGTGTGTGTGCGTGTGTGTGTGTGTGTGTGTGTGCGTGGGACAAAAGAAGCTACCTGCCATTAGAGAAGCTGACAAGTGGACTTTTTGCGGGTTTTCCCTGGAACTGGACTCTTCCTGTTGATCTGTCGGACAAGGTCGTAGAAGATCTGCAAACAAACACGAAGAAATGAAGCCAATGCTGCCAAATACTGCCAAACATTTCCCAAACTACTAATGAAATGCCAAAAACTACTTAAAAATGCCAATGAAATGACAAAAAATGCATATTTAGACTATAATAGTCTTAAAATGGTCATATCCCAAAAACCAACAGAGCAGCAGCTGAAACACAAATGCTAAAGCGTCAAAATGTCTGACACTAACGATGAAATCCATTTTTTCTTTGTCTATGACAAAACTCTGGAGGAATAGTCTGATGTTTGTATTATTACAGCTTCCAGCCTTTTTGAGCCAGGACTGCACGCGTCACAGTGATTCTCTCATGTTGCACGCTGTAAGCTTTATTTCAGTTTTTTACAGAAGAACAAACTCCAGATGATATGTACATCGTTTTGCAGAATCAATGGTGCTCAAAACTCAGAAGCCCAAAGATATTTAGGTTTAAATTAGGGATGGGTATCGAAACCCGGTTCTTGTTGAGAACCGGTTCCCACTGTTTTTTTCCAATTCCTTGGAATTGTTTGCCATTTTTGCAAACGATTCCCTTATCGATTCCAGTCGCCCCGAATGACGTCACCACGTTGCGGAGCGTCATTTACTTGGCAGGGTGCCTAAGCGGCTCAAACGGTCAAAAGTTTGGTTATACTTTACGAGAACGGATGGCAACGGGGCAACTTGCAATACTTGCAAAGTAGATATTTCATTTAAAGGAGGAAACACTACGAATGTGCAAAAGCATTTGCTCACAAAACACGCGATAACCTTAAACGAATGTCGTGTTTTTAATTCCGCTCCAGACTCGTGAATCTCAACCCAGCAGCAGTGGTAACGTTTGCACGTCCTCTCCCGTTAATGCGGCAGGTAAATAATCAACTAACAGTGCATATTATGTTAGTGCGATCTGCCGTATTACAAAACCTGCCATTACTATGCGCTGCATTTAGGTGACCATGATGAGAGAGACAGACAGAGTCTGGCTGGCAGTTCTCGCTGCAGTCTACCGGTAGCATCTCCTTTCAGGCCAGGATAGACGAATGTCACCGAGCAGTGACTAAGTTTGTGGTCAAAGCTTTGCACCCATTTGCCACAGCAGATGCCCCCGATTTTCGGTAAGTGAATGTGTTTAATTGTAGGCAGGGACATTACTGGATATTCTTGTGTAATTGCTACAGAATAATTTATGTTATATTTTGTTAATGCTACAGAAGAATATTTATTTAATTATTTTACATTTACAATTTTTTTTCCTGGGGACCCTGTGACATTGAAGAGCCGTAGACTGTGGATCTCTTAAGATCTCACTGTTGGGTTTGTAAGGCCATGTTACTCCTAAATTTCTTGTTCAAAGAGAAGATATAAAACAAAGTTCTAAGCTAATCGACCTTAGTGTTCTCCTTTTTTAAAAATAAGAATCGATAAAGAATCGAATCGTTAAACAGAATCGAAAATGGAATCGGAATCGTGAAAATCTTATCAATACCCATCCCTAGTTTAAATACAGCTGTGACTAACTGTGTGAACTTTGCTGTGGGTGTGTTTTGTCACCTCGTTGACGTTAATCTTGCTCTTGGCCGAGGTCTCAAGGAAGGCACAGGAGTTCCACTGGCGAGCGAGACCAATGCCCGACTCTTTGGCCACCACACGCTCCACCTCCAGATCGCATTTATTTCCAACCAGGATCATGGGAACCTAAAGTGGCATGCCAAACACTCACATTCAGACAGCTGTTTGCAGCACATTCAAAGATGATCACTGGATTATTTTAATGGGAGAAAAATCATGTGAAAATCAGAAAAGAGGACATCAGTGTTTCATCTGGTTTTTAGAATCTGTAACGTTTGACATGAAGTCAGAATGTGTTTCCTTTATTTTTTTATTCATATTTATCCATTTTGTAAATAATCTGTTTCATAATAAAAACATGTTTGAAATTTTATTCAGTCATTTTATTGACTAAATAAATGCAGAATCATACATTTCTAGCTTGAAACATATTAAACATATTAGGTTTTTAAAAATTTTGTACAAAACAATGTTTTCTTTTTATTAATACTTTCTTTTTTAATTCACTTTTTTCTTTTTTTTTCTCATTTTAAATGTAGATATTATAAATTTATTTGCTTGTTTTATTTTATTTGTTTAAAAGCTTGTTTAGAAGCATTTTCTATTTTTTTATTACAAATTTGCTTGTTTATTTTTTTTAATTTAAACTGCAAATTTTTATTTTCAATTTTTTAAACTTTATTCTTCTTTCCCCACTAGATGCTGATTAAAACTAAAACTTTTTGGAACCTATGTAATATAAGTCATGTCCAGCAGGGGGAGCAATGCTAAAGGCCTGCACACAGGGTGTCTGATGGTGGCATGTTAAAACAAGTGACCTCTGTTTCATGCAAATAAATTACACGTACACCCATCAGCAGTCAGTTAGCTAGCTTAGCATAAGCCTGACAGCAGGGTTATGTGGAGGTGATAGAGTCCACTTCCTCTTAAACTCAGATTTAACTGATTTACCTAAAATTACATTTTTATGTCATGACAAACTATTTTTGGCTGCCACCAGAAACTTCTCCCTTTCTCCGCTGGTTTCTAGGCAACTGCCTCTGAGCCAAGAAACAAGAGTTTTAAATACAAACATCAGCAACTGACTAACTACGACCGGACAAATTACTCAGGAGCTCCTTAACTATGCTACAGACTCCTTCATCTGGCAAAGAAAGCTCCAGAAAACGTTAAGAGGAGCTTAATGTGCTTAACTTAACTGAAACCATGACTTAAACCTGCATATTAGGGTGAGTTTAGGCAAAGTATAGGGTGCTGTGGTTTCTTACATCCTCCGTGTCCTTCACTCTGAGGATCTGCTCTCGGAGGTCTTGAAGGTCGTTGAAGGTGGACTGAGCCGTGATGGAGTAAACCAGAGCAAAGCCCTGGCCATTCTTCATGTACAGGTCTCTCATTGCTGTGAACTGCTCCTAAAGACAGACAGACAGACAGGTGGTCAGGGACTCAGTCAGGCACATCACATGGTCAAAAGTATGTAGACACAGCTAGGTCTTACTGTTCCTGCTGTGTCCAGGATCTCCAGCATACACTGCTGTCCATCAACCTCGACTTGCTGCAGAAACAAAAGGAGTGAATCATAACTTTGGACTATAACTAAAACTAATTAAACTATAGATGCTTCTAAAAACGTGTGAGGATGAAGAGGTCCTACCTTCCTGTAGGAGTCCTCTATCGTGGGGTCGTATTTCTCCACAAAGATTCCCTGAACAAACTGGACAGTCTGGAGATGGACAGACGGACGGACACGAGTAGCGGGACAAAGAGAAGTAGGACAGCAGTGTTAATGGAGCTCTGTTCAGCTCCCCATTGGGAGTCATTAGAACGGAATTAATGTGACACTGTGACACATCTCCATTATATCATGGGGAGTAAAGCACTTCATTGTAGTGTGACTGACACCGCTGTGTTTGTGTGTCAGCAATGACCGGGCGCAAAAAGGAAGCACAGTGACATCACTGTGCAGCCATTTACACAGGAATCTGCACTGGAGCACTCCAGCCATGCAAGTTCCAAAGCTGCAAACACAGTTTTACCTCAATGTGCAAACGTGAATGTACAAAAATCTGTATATGAATAATACAAACACTAGTGCACAAACAGGACAAGCGATTTGCGAACGTTACATCAACAAAACATTTTTTTTTTCGTATTTTTTATTTTATGCTTTATTTTTTATATTTTTAATGTATATTTAAAATATATATATTTGCTGTATTTTTAATTATTGTGTTTTTTTATGTTTTGTACTAATATTTTAACCTTTGTTAATTAGCTGTTAACATACATTTGTCTTTATTCTATTTATTTGTCTATTTACACTGTATTTTTTTTATTTTTAATCTTTATCTTATTCAGTATTCATGAATATATTTTCTATCTAATTTATCTTCCTATTCATTCTTTATCAATTTTTATTTATTTTAAATATTTGAAAATATTTATTTATTTATTTTTCTTCATTTGTTTATGTAAATATTTGTCACTATTTCAGTGAGGTTTTTTATTTACATATTACAAGTATTTATTTTCAGTTTTCTATTCCTTTATTAGTTTTTGGTGGGGACTATTTTCAGCAGCAGATTAATCCACATTGAATAGTTGAGCTAAAATAAAGTACAAGGTGCTGCCCTGTGGCTCTGAGCTCATCAGTAGGATGATTTCAGTGTTGATTTTATTTTTTTCTGGCACTCACTGACATTAAATAGAATAACATCAGACTCTCACTTTAATGCAAACAACTGATTAACTTGGATTTTTTTTACTTACCAGAGCTGACTTGCCGACGCCTCCTGATCCTAAAACAACCAGTTTGTATTCACGCATCCTGACTGTCTGTCTGCTGGGTGAGAGACACAAACACAGAGGAGGAGACCGTTAACAGGTCGCTATTGGACATCCAGTCACAGCTACCAATCACACAGCAGGATTACAGTAAGCCCCACCTCCTCCTATGATGCACCTGGAGATGTAACACCATCAATTACAAACACACAGATGAAGACTTCCTGCCCCTCTCTGGGAGATAATGATTACCCAGCATGCATGCAGTAAGTTACTGAAAACTGCGGAGTCACATGATCTCACAGCTGGTGGTGATGCCACTGCTATGGAATCCTTCCTGGTTACTGTTGCTATGCGTTCATGTCTCAGTGTGTGGATGCATACCAATCATGCCTCGCCATGTGTGTGCAAACCTTCACTGTCACGGCAACAAGAAGCAACACGATGCACAAACACACACACACCCAAATACACACACGTTTAAGATAGTTCATGAGGACCCCCACTGACACGATGTGTTTACAGACCCTAAAACCATTTCAAATTTTACCGTCACAGCCTGTAAACAACACAAATACAGCTACTAACTGACAACCAGAAAAGACTATAAATGAGTAACACCAGGTGTAATCTAATATTTAAAGTCGACCCTTATACCCTGCCACATATCTCCTGCTCTGATGGTGGATGTTCATATTAAACATGGCCAAGTTTCTAATAAGGTCAGCATATGTACAATTAAGCCCCGTGAGCCAAACGGTTGCACTCTAAACACTGATTCAGACAGTTTTCACTATTATCGGATCTCTGTGATGTCATAAAGTGCAGATATCCCTAATCTGATCATCTCAGGCTCCAGAGCTCAACCTGCCTGCTGTTAAAACCAGAAATGTATTGGCCACCAGGGGGCGGCTCCTCGCCACAAACAGGCTTCTGTTTTTTCATTACCGAGTTTGAGGTTTCATTACAAGACTTCACTGATCAGCTAGTGATGTAACACTGGCTACACCCATCTCATATCCTGTCTGTGGTTCAAACATTCTGTTTACGAGGGGCAGCCAATCAGAACAATGGTGACTTAAAGGAAGGATAAAAGTCTTGCAACCCCGAAACCACGTTAGATCAGGTCTCCAGAAGCTGTTACTTTAATTTTAGTGGTTGCAAGGATATAAAAGAAGAACCGCATGCATGAAAGTTTGGTTTCTGTAACTGTGCAGTGTACAGGTCACAGGAAAACAACAAAAAGGTAAATACTGTGTCACAAATACTCTTAACTGACCCAAGACAAGACTAACTCAAGACAAAGTGCTTCTTAAATTTAAAGCTTTTATTTTGGTAACCTATCTGAGAATAACACTTATAATAAACAAGTTACCATCAAACATTCAGCTTAAGCTAAAGTTGCTTAATATTTTGTTCATAATTTTTAGGTAAATCCATTATCTCAAATAATAGGACTATTAATGTCTTCATGTAGTTATATTTAAGTCACGGCAAGACTCCTGCAGTAATTAATCACACTCAGTGAGTACTCTTGCTCGAAACTTTTGCCCAAATCCTATTTTCAGAGTTTATCTATTCTATTTTGGGGGCAAGAAACAAGAAGAGAAAGACTCCCAGTGGATTTTATTGTTCAGGGCTTTTGTACATATTTTAAATAAAAACTAGTGTGGTGTATGGGTCACAGGAAACCAGCAACAAAACAACAAAAATCGGAATCTTTTTGCCTCTTAAAATGTAATTATTGTGCATAAATACCCTTAAAAAATTATATTTTGGCCATCTCAAGTATCATTTTCAGAGTTAAAAGCGTAAAAATGAAGGGCTTTGAACTTTGGTACACTATGTTGCCTTCATGTGACTAATACTCACAGGACATTCATAACAAAAAGGTTAGTACAACTTTCCCTCTTAAGTTAATTTTGAGGCAATAAAAAAAAAAGACTCAATGAAGGGCTCCCAGTGGGTTTTCTTGTTCTTGAGTTGTGTTCAAGTCTTAAATACAAACTTGTGCTGTGTATGGATCACAGAAAACCCCCTAAAAAACCCTAAAAATGTTAAATGTCTCCATCTCCAGTCACGACAGCTGTATAAATGCGCTAAATGCACACAAGTGATCAGGTGGAGACTGGGAGGAGTTCAAATCTCAAGTTTTATCTGCCCTACTGTCAGTGAAGGCATCAGCAGTAATGGATTTCATCGCCTGAGGGTCTGAACAGGGCTTGCCTCACTACAACGCTCTGCAGCAAGTCCAGACGGGTTCAACGCTTCCCGAGAAGTCACTCACTGGAGCAGCAGAGGTGAGGCCATCGAGGGGAAAGTTGGATGAGCCAAAACATCGAAAACCCTTCGATCACACCTGAAGGCCTATCTCTGGACGTTTACGAGTCCCCCTGTCAGAAACCTGCCTCTGCAGGAGTGCACCTGCATCGGGACTTTCCCCCTCATGCTTCACGATGCTGTGCTTTGATGAAATATAATGAGACATTACAGAAACATGCACAGACACACAGCAACAGCAGGAAGTAAAAGATCATCACGTCTTCCAATAAATCATAACTAAGGCTCAGAAAGTACTTTAATTTAAAAAGCTCTCATAATCCATCCATCCATATACTTCCACTTATCCACTTCTGGGTCAGAGCAAAGTGAGCAAATTAAAATAGACACACTCTTCTCTTAAACTTCTTAAAGAAAATCAGCTGATTTGCTCTTACCAACCACTGCTGCTCATGAAATATTTGCCATTACAGCTCAGGCTGCCTAAACCTGGTTTGGCACACCCACAGGCATCAAACCCAGAAGAAGTGCCAAACAGGAACCTCGGGACCTGGAAAATTAACCTGAAGTACCAAAAAAGCTGCAGTTTCCCTAATATCGAACAGACACTGTTTTTGCTATAGAAAGATGGAGAGGCAGGTGGCTTCAGCTAATTGGAGTCTGTGAACTGGACTCCAATAATATCTCCAAAACAACCACAAAACACAAACGCCTTCACCATCTTTTTTTATACAGTCTGTGTTGAAAGCAACACACACTCCTGTCCCAATTCACAACATCAACAATACACAGAAGTAGAAAGCTTCCATATCTCTTTATAGTCCAAATTTGTAACAATTCAAAAAAGAAATACTGCCCTTTCTGCACACTGCGAGTGTATTTCCTTATAAATGACCCCTCACTGTGGGTCTGTTTCAGTTTAACTGCAGTTCAGACTTAATGCATGAACAACAACAATCAAACTACACAGCAAATTATTATATAACTGTAAAATGAGGCGTCACTGAGGGCTTTTATGTTGTATTGTGATTGTACCACATAAACGCTGACTGAAAGGAAGACTTTAACCTGAAACTTCATACTTCACATCAGTGTTTCCTGCTTGTTTTGTTTACATGTGAACAAAAAGAGGATCTGCTGCTATCAACATAGTCTGCTGGCCTTAATTTATAGGCTATAAATGCATTAATCTTTAGTTACCAGAGCCTCACTGCACAGATACACACAGTTCAACCCAACCTGAAACCTGCATTTTATTCTTATTTTTCAGTATTTTTGTTCACTCAGTGGGCACTTCTGCTTTTTCCAGCAATCACTGAATAATGTTAATCTACTAAAGTGAAGTTGTCAGAGCAGAAAGATGGACTCACAACACGCACAGATCCCTGAGTCAAGCAGAACTAGGTGGGGCCTGTCAATACTCTGTGTGTGTGTGTGTTGCTGACAGACAGTACAACAGGAGAGGAATAAAACCAAGCAGTGTCTGTGCAACCTGCTTTGGTTGCAGGTTCCCTCAAGCTCCTAAACTCTGCATCCTCTCATCAATCACTTCCGCTCTTCTTTTTTTTTTGCCTCCGGGACAGCAACGGGGCTTCCGCAGCTCTGTGGCCGCCTCACAATGCTCTCTGCCCGGGAAGCTCTGCAAGTAGGCCCCGCTGCCTCAGAAGAGCGGAGACAAAACGCGAGCAGAAGCGGACTTCGGGCTCTACAGACCGGAAACAGACACACAGACGGACAGACAGCCGCGTGAACGCCGTGAAGCACTCAGTCTGTGTCTGATATAAACTGTATTCTCATCAGGACAGCTGCCGTCCGTCTGTCTGCCTCTACGTCCATCCGTCTGTCTGTCCGCCGGTCGCTCGCTTCCGCAAACCCAGCCCAGCACGGCTCCCCACCGGCCTGTCTCCCGTCCCTGCTAGCCGGGACATTTCCCGGTTCGACCCAGGCTAGCTTACATCTACATGAAAGAGAGAGGAAAAAGGAGGGGGAAGCGAGGAAAAAGAGGTAAAAGCGAGAAACGGGAGAAAGGAAGCGGTACTCACAGTCATCCACCCGTCCACTCCGCTGCGCTCTCCGCCGCTCACTCTCTCTCCTGTTCGCAGTGAACGTCGCTCGACCAGAGCCGCTCCCTCCTGCTCCCGACGCGCTGACGTCAAGTTCGACACGGCGAACGCAAGAGCCTCCTGTCCGACTTTTCAAAATAAAACTCGTTAAAAAAACTGGTTCAAATATGAAATAAATTGTAATTTTAAGCATATAATTCTGCTTCATTTTGAGTTGCTCATTTGAAGATATTTTACACATTATTATATCATAAAGTCATAAAATACATATAAATAACATATGCTTACTTTAATTTTTAATCATTTGGATTTCATTTTACATCATTAAGATATCTCTGTTGTTATGTTGTATTTTAGGCAAGATAACATAAGATATATTTTATTTATAAAATGATTTGGAAAAAATAGCATTAAATAACTAGAAATGTATATACCTCAATAAATAAAGAAATATAATGTTGGGATTCTATTTGAATCTATTTGTCGCTAATGACAAAGAGTGACATCTTATTTACAAGGTGTTGCTACCGCAGGTAGTTCTGTATATTTGATTTGGGCCACAATAGTGTGATATGACTGAAAGCTACAATCTTTTGAGTACAAAATGCTGAGTAAAAGTTGTATAAATTTACTGGTGTGAAAACAATTGAACAAAAACAAAATGACAATAAGCAGCCAGAATGAAATAAATTAAAATACAACACAGAGCTGATGTTCTTCTTCAGAATTTCAAAAGTAAAGACACCTTCATAAGCAAAAAAATAAATACAAAATGTAAATAACTAATACCTGGTAACTAACTATTAATAGATAGTTAAAAAATATAGAACTAGTGAAGAAACCAGCTATGAAGTCAAGAAGTATTTATTGCTAATAAGCTAAGAAATAAAAACAAATTAATGTCTATAAATACACTAGCACAAGAAGATAATTAAAATTCTGTTATGAACCGCAAAATATAAACTTAGCAAAAATGCTAAGTTTATGTTAACTAACTGTAACCATGAACCTGAAGATTAGTATGATTTGATGAGACTTTGTATTTTTGTATTTTACTCACTAGAAGCCATTCAAAACACGTTTATTTAATATCAAACCAAATTACTTTCTCCACTCGTCCCCTGTTTATATGTTTATTTTGAAGGTAGACTGCATTTACTTCCGGTTTCTCCTAGGCTTCGTCACAGCTTTGGTTCAAGACCTCTCTTCTTTTTTTCTTGTGACGTTTCAGTCTCGCTCTCAGCTGCTTCCTGTTTCCTGTAAAACAGAACCTCTGTTTCTCTATGGTTTCTACTTTTATTTCAATAAAGTCACATTAAACACTTTCAGTTTTCTATCGTTGTTGTTGTCAGTGTTGTCAGCATGTCATCATCAGTCCAATCAGGACCAATCAGACCATATACAGGTCAGGTTTTTAGATAAAATAAGATAAAATTTGGAAAACATTTCAGTGGGAATATATCCATCATTTTTTTCATTTAGAACAATCTTTGTAATTTTTTATATGTAAAAGGTCAGAAATGTTTACAAACATTTTTAACTAATTGAAGTCTACGAAAACTTTTTTTTTCTTTCATCTAATTGTTTGGCATCCATTAAAGTATATTAAAAAACACATTCTAAAAGTGACAGAAAACAATGAAACTGTCAGATATTCACTAGCTAGAGAGGAATTGACAAATGTCTCTGTTCTTGGGCCTGTATTGTTCAATTTTTATATAAATGTCATCAAATACAGCAACTGTAGAGCCCTAATATCCACTAATAACAAGAAATAAAAAAGTCTACACTAATTATAAAAAGTTTCAAAATCACCATTCGTCTATAACATAATTTACCCCCTGTTTAATCTGCAAATTGCACAGGAATAATGAAAATGGGACATTTTTGTGCACTGAGATCCAAATACAGACTATTATATTTTTTCTAACCACTGGGTAAGACTTTGTGTTTACAATCATGGAAAATAATGAAACTGCCAAAAGTTTCCATGTGATCACCTGGTATCAGGGGCATTTGAGCTGTGGAGTACCCCAGGGCTGTGTTCTTGGTCCTTTACTGGGGGTGCTCAAGCACCCTTAAATTTAGTTACACCATCCCTAAAAATAACTGTAGCAATAGTATGTTGTCTTCTAATGTGATATATGCCAACTCATCTACTGCAGACAGGATAGAGTGAAAACTATCCAGTGTTGCGCATCGGCATAACTTTGTGCTGAACATTGGGGGGGGGGTGTCAAGATCTCTCACTAAATAAATAAATAAATCTGGGTAAATTCCCAGATGATTAAACATGCAACTATTTTGCTGGTAATACCTGAAATGAGTAAAGAAAATCAACAGCCTATTTATGCAAAATAATTAATAGTTTTATTGGGGGGGGGGGTTATATTGGTTCAGTCTGGAAATTACAGCCCTGGTGTTGCATAATATTGATAACAACTGACTGTAACATTTAACTTTTGGATGTCTGAGAGAGGAGGAGAGAGAGGGAGACAAAAGGAGAGAGCAAAAATAAACAGATAAGAGTGGACATGTAGGCAGCATGTAACAGCAAAAAATTCTAAAGCTTCAGCTTCTGTTTTTCCTACATTTATTGTTGATGACTCACATAACTAAAGAGTGTATTATACTGATATCAAAGTAGTTGTATACAATGTTTGTGTAAGATTATCAGTGGAATGAAGGAGTAAGGAGGATGGAGAGAAAGAGGAAGAACCAGGTGAGTAAATGATTATCGTTTTTTTTACCAAATATGTTGTCATGCATTTCATGGATGCCTGTGTGCTTTCCAGCAGCACACTTAAAATGGTCAGTGCATGTTCGAAAGAACATATTTATTGATGTGAGTAGTAGAATATGGCATAAAACGATTGTTGAAACTACACTGATGTCACAGACCACAAATCTGTTCTCCACTCTTGAACTGGGGCTACATGCTGATGCTCTGTGCTGATTCTGCATAATAAAAGGAGGGTTTGTATGAATTAAAAAACTGTAATGTAAAAGCAGCTCTCTTATCAGTTTACTTCATGTTGAGGTGTATGGAGTGGTAGTGTGATTTTCCACTTTCTTTGTTGAATTGTGCTACTTTAAGTGCTTAATGATCTGGTCAACTGCTTCTATGCGGTTAAGAGACTGAAAATACACTGTGTATGTTTCTCCTTTCTCCTCACAAGTTGTTCTTCACTTTCAAAAATTCTGATCAATTGAGCCTTTGATTGAAGATTGATAACTAAAGTTAGGTTGCTTTTAAATTTACTGCTTTTATTTATTGAAATAAGGTTTGCAAATGTGAAAAGAGCTGACTACATTTGAAAGTGGTATATTCCATTAATATTAACTGTAAGGCACTGTACGCATGACATAATGACTGGGGGCTGAGCCCCTCTAAAACTCTGAACCTACATTCACCTCTGTCCTTTACAATTCCAATTATATGTAAATAGCATCAAATCTAGAAACTAATATTAATAATACCCAACATAAATAACAATAACAAAGTTTGTAGTTGGTATATTAAAAAGTTAAATTATTAGTATGCCTCTATTAAACAATCTACTTCCTGTTTAATCTATAAATTAATGATGAAAAAGGGACATTTAGGTACCCTTAAGTCAAAATGAAGACTTTTATATGTCATCTTTTTCTAACCACAAATAACATTTTGTGTTTACAATCATAGGAAGGAATGAAATTACCAAATATTCACAACTGCACCTGAGGCGTCTATGCTGTGGCGTGCCACTGGGCTCTGTTCCTCTGCTATTCAAATTATACATGAATACCATCAAATCTGAAACTACAGACCACGAAGCTGTAACAAAAAAAGTTTCTTTTTCTGATGAGTACAGTGGCTTGCAAAAGTATTCAGGCCCCTTGAACTTTTCCACATTTTGTCACATTACAGCCACAAACATGAATCAGTTTTATTGGAATTCCACGTGAAAGACCAATACAAGGTGTGTACACGTGAGAAGTGGAAGGAAAATCATACATGATTTCAAACATTTTTTACAAATAAATAACTGTAAAGTGGGGTGTGCGTAATTATTCAGCCCCCTTTGGTCTGAGTGCAGTCAGTTGCCCATAGACATTGCCTGATGAGTGCTAATGACTAAATAGAGTGCACCTGTGTGTAATCTAATGTCAGTACAAATACAGCTGCTCTGTGACGGCCTCAGAGGTTGTCTAAGAGAATATTGGGAGCAACAACACCATGAAGTCCAAAGAACACACCAGACAGGTTTGAGAAATTTAAAGCAGGCTTAGGCTACAAAAAGATTTCCCAAGCCTTGAACATCCCACGGAGCACTGTTCAAGCGACCATTCAGAAATGGAAGGAGTATGGCACAACTTTAAACCTACCAAGTCAAGGCCGTCCACCTAAACTCACAGGCCGAACAAGGAGAGCGCTGATCAGAAATGCAGCCAAGAGGCCCATGGTGACTCTGGACGAGCTGCAGAGATCTACAGCTCAGGTGGGGGAATCTGTCCATAGGACAACTATTAGTCGTGCACTGCACAAAGTTAGCCTTTATGGAAGAGTGGCAAGAAGAAAGCCATTGTTAACAGAAAACCATAAGAAGTCCCATTTGCAGTTTGCTACAAGCCATGTGGGGGACACCGCAAACATGTGGAAGAAGGTGCTCTGGTCAGATGAGACCAAAATGGAACTTTTTGGCCAAAATGCAAAATGCTATGTGTGGCGGAAAACTAACACTGCACATCACTCTGAACACACCATCCCCACTGTCAAATATGGTGGTGGCAGCATCATGCTCTGGGGGTGCTTCTCTTCAGCAGGGACAGGGAAGCTGGTCAGAGTTGATGGGAGGATGGATGGAGCCAAATACAGGGCAATCTTGGAAGAAAACCTCTTGGAGTCTGCAAAAGACTTGAGACGGGGGCGGAGGTTCACCTTCCAGCAGGACAACGACCCTAAACATAAAGCCAGGGCAACAATGGAATGGTTTAAAACAAAACACATCCATGTGTTAGAATGGCCCAGTCAAAGTCCAGATCTAAATCCAATCGAGAATCTGTGGCAAGATCTGAAAACTGCTGTTCACAAATGCTGTCCATCTAATCCGACTGAGCTGGAGCTGTTTTGCAAAGAAGAATGGGCAAGGATTTCAGTCTGTAGATGTGCAAAGCTGGTAGAGACATACCCTAAAGACTGGCAGCTGTAATTGCAGCAAAAGGTGGTTCTACAAAGTATTGACTCAGGGGGCTGAATAATTACGCACACCCCACTTTTCAGTTATTTATTTGTAAAAAAATGTTTGGAATCATGTATGATTTTCGTTCCACTTCTCACGTGTACACCACTTTGTATTGGTCTTTCACATGGAATTCCAATAAAATTGATTCATGTTTGTGGCTGTAATGTGACAAAATGTGGAAAAGTTCAAGGGGGCCGAATACTTTTGCAAGCCACTGTATGTCTGTATAGAAAAACCTGCTGATATTTCACACTGTTTTTTGGCTGTAATCTGACAGCATAAATCAAATTTCCACAATAAACACATCAGTTTAAAACTAAAGAAATTCATTTGGACTTCCCTTTGCTTTGACCCAACAGTCACCCCACCCCCAACACCAACACATTGCTCCCCCCCGTGCTGCATCATCGTTGATGACTGAGCCGGATTACATTTGTGTGTGATGAACTCTACATATTGCACCAGAGCTTTCAGGCTACTAAACACACACACACACATTGAGGAAGTGTGTGTCAGTGAAAGGGAAGCTGTTTGGGTGGAGGGCAACTCTATTCTTGGTGACTCCTTCCTGTTTGGGTGTGGTTTCACAGTACTGTATCTGTGATTGTAGTAAACACAGTGTGTGTGTGTGTGTGTGCCTGCTCGTGTTACTCATGTTGTGTGGCAATACAGCAAATCTGACTATGCATCATAAAAAGTCGCCTTAAGGTGAATCAGCCAGGTGATGTTTTGGTCTAAGTCCTGGAATGAAATGATGGAAGCATGAGTGTGTGTGTGGGGGTGTTGAGGCGTACTTCTAACACGCTCTGACACGTTTTGCTCTTCATGCCAGTAACACACACACACACCCTAATACACCGCTTGCTCTGTAATTTCTGTTTGTTCTTTCACTGCTGACCTTTGACTTATTATTATTATTTTTATTAGGGTTACTGTCACACCTGCTCCACTCAACACCACTGAGCCAGCAGAGCATTTTCTCCCTCAGACTGATTTAACCTCACTGCGGTTCCAAATGAAACTGTATGATAAAATATTGATATGTCATCCAGTTAAGCCTGATACATAAATTTGTATTCTTCTAACTCTAAATTATGAAGAGTGTTTGTTGTGAGTTCTTGTAGTTGAGCTTTGTGTGCAAATGTCAGGAGGAAATATCCACCCAGATTTGTGAAGCTGACAACAAGAGCCTTTAGGCTCATTTTTTAATGACATTATCTGACCAATAATATGGCTGCTGTGTAGTTAATTGTACCACCAGGGTAACTCATCAAGCAGACCTTAGCTGCTCCAAAGCAGGTGATGTTCAAGATAAGAGATCAACAGGTGTAAAACACACCACCAACTGACCAATCAGATCTTTGGAAGATCCCTTGGACCTCAGTGGAAGGCTCAGGAATAGAAACTAACTTCTGATGAGCAGCAATAATAATATTAATACATGTATGAATAATTATCCTGCTTTGTTGGTCAGTCATCAAACACACAAACGTGCTGCAGAACAACTTCATGCTAGCTAATATTCTTTTTGTCTCCAAATAAGCAAAGTTAAAGAAGCAAACTGAGGTTAGATTTTTATGTTTTTATTAAACATACTGTTTTTAATTTTGTCCTTTTTTTTATTGTGAGTCTGCTGTGCTGCTTTTGTATGTATTTCCTGTCTCCTCTGTTCCTATTAAAAGGTTTCTTTTAGGAAGTTTTTTCTGACTTGGAGCTGTTTTACTCCTTGGCTCGTTGGTGTTGAGGCGGGGGTCTATCTGAGCAGAATAAATTACTAAACTTCAAAGGGTAAAAATCATCAGCATGTCAATGATCAGCCAGGCTAAAACACACACACACACACAAATACAAACTCATCAATTCAACTGCTGCTAGGAGACCAGCTGAACCAGCGTCATCCTGTGTGTTTGCCTGCTAACAAGTTTCTGCCTCATTTCAATAGCCAATCAGAGCTGAATGCGGCCCTCTGATTCTCACATTTGGATCTGTGATGACATCAGCACGCCAGGTAAACAGGTGAGACCCCACAGCCCTGCTGCTCACATGAAGCTAAACTGAACCCAGCATGGACTCCTGTTTGTAATGGTTCATTCACTCAGGTCTTGGGGATTTTTTTTTGTTTTTTGCCTGTCCTGTCCGGGAGTGTACCAATCAGAGCTGTTGTCTGAGGGCCAAAAAAATGCCCAGCGGATTTATTTTCCCAAGTGGACCCTTGCAGCTTTTGCTATAATAGTCCACTTCATTCAGTCATATTTTATTAGATTTTTATTAGGATGAGTTGGGAAGAAATGTTGCAGAGTAAGTTCAAAGAAGGAGAGGGAGAGAAAAATTGAGAAGAAGAGGGATATAGAGAGAAAAAACACTGAAAATCTGCTTAAACACCTGCTGAAAACCCTCCCAAAAACAACACAGGAGGGAAAACACAGCAACAACCAACATAAGTAGTAACAGTAAATAATAAATATTAAATGTTATTGAGGAGCATACAGGACTAATAATACATGATATGTTTAGAGGCAGCAGCAGACAAAGATAGTGTGCGTCTATGCTTACCCATTTATACACCTGTGTGTGCGAGCACCTTATTCATAAGGTTTCTCCATTTAAGTATCTAACAGTGAGTGTGGGGAGGCACAGCCCTGCCCCATGGGCCCATGGCGACAAGCTTTCTGCACCTGAGCAGCGGGCCGAGGGACCCAAGACCCAAGGGCCCCCAACCCAGGCAAAGTACCCCCTCTCTGTTGCCAGTTCCCCCACTGACCCCCATAGGTACCTCATTCCTTGAAATTCACCAAGGTCGGGGGGCCCGGGCCCACAACAGCAGCATCACCAAGTCCCACAGAGCACCGACCCCACCTAGGGGAAAAACTACACCCATCCCAACATTTAGTCAACTCTCAGAGTACATAAGACAATAGAGACCCAGGTTGAGTTCATCCTCCACCTCTGCTGGATCCTCCCAACCTGCAGAGTGGACTCCACAAGAGCAGAGACCACATGCAAAAGATAATAACAACCTCCCCTCCAGCTGAATAGGCCTCCAGTTCCACCGATGCACCGAAGGCCCCCATGCCAGGGCCAGGGCCCCGTGCATGCACCAACCCACAAACCCGGTGACATACCAACCAGGAACCAAGCGCCCCAGGCCCAACAAGAACCCCAGCCCAGAGGTGGTGCACCCCCAGAACCCTAAGTCCCCAAGCCCGGCCCCACCTAGGAGCAGCGCGGCCTTTAACCTACGTCCACTGGCACAGACACTTCTCTAGCTCTGCTGCACGCAGCTGTCAGAAAAACACCACCCAAGAGCCACCAAAGCCTCATTCAGGTCAGGAACACAGCTCTTGTGTCCAGCCCCAAAGAAACCCACCCCTAGGGAACCCCCAGATGCAGTTCATGAGGATAGTCTTCTTAGCAAAGCATTAGGCAGTGAGAGTCATGTGGACTGTATTCATCTAAGTTGCCCAATAAGCAAACTGAAGGGGAGGCTGGAATGTTACATTTCAGAAGTCTCACATATCCAGCACCAAAACCTCTGAACTGGTGGACAGAACATGGGTGTAACTGTCAGGTGTATTCCCTTGACAATGTAAGCAGTTGTTAGAAGATGTAAAACCCATCCTGAACATCTGTTGACCTGTATAGTGCACTCTTTGTAGTATTTTGTATTGTATTAATTGTAGACTGGGATTTCTAATCAATTTAAAGGTTTTTAAACATATCTGAGACCAGATGTTTTGGTCTAAGCTGACTGATAGATCCACCTCCCATTTTGCAATAGGAAGGGATATTGATCCATCTACTTTGGAGAGTGCCCTGTATATTTCAGACAGTAATTTTGGGGGTTTCAGATTAAGGAATTGTACCACACTTGGTGGTGTTTGTAATTTGACTTGCGTAGGCTTAACTTTCTTTTTTACTATAGATTAAATTTGTTGATATTCTAACTATCTATTCTTAAGCCCATATCGTATAACTAATCTGTTAAACAGAATAAAGTCTGTTCCTTCAAATATATGTTTCAACTATTTAATTCCTTTACAACTCCAATCTGGGAAGTTAGTCATATTATTGTTCTGTAGTATGTCAGGGTTGTTCCAAATGGGTCTACGTTTCCATGGGATTAATGAAGACTCAGTCATTTTTAGAAACTCCAACCATGCTGTCAGAGAAGAGCTGATGTTGATGCTTTTAAAGCATACATGTCACTTCATGTTTGTGCTAATGAATGGCAGGTCCAAAGTCTCTATATTATTGCATAGTGCCTGTTCTACGTCTAGCCAGGGCTCATCTAAAACGGTATTTTTTAACTATCCTGAGATGTTTTGTAGCCTGTTGGCTAAGTAGTGCTGAAAGTTAGGCAGATCTCGGCTGACCATAAAACTAAACTAGACTCCTGTTTGTAACTGTTCATTCACTTAGGTCTTGGGTTTATATTGTGACCTGAACTTTGGCTCCCTCTGCTGCTATAAACTCACTAAACTGAAAACACTCATGGCAGTCTTCTCATAGTTTCAGTTATATACAGATATTTTGATAAATCCCTACAAACAGTCCAAATCCAGGTCCGCATTTCTGAACATTTTACGATTCAAGCAGTTAGTCAACTACCACAGGTTTAAAAGAAATAAATTTTGAGTGAACTGTAAGTTCAAGAGGTCATCATGTTTGTAGGGGGGTATACATCTAATACACACTGATTTTAATGTTAAATTGTTGTGTTTCAGTTGTTAGTTTGACATTTTAATTTAACCTGCTGCAAATACACACTTTGGTTATATAAAGATTGAGATATATTTTTGACTTCGGTCAGTTTTCAGTCTTTTTTTGTGGAGAGTGAAATATTTGAGGATTTGATGCCAGTGACAGAGATCACAGCTTTGTAGCTTCCAAGATGGAAAAATTATGCCAATGTAGAAGTATTGTAAAATGAAGACCACCAGATGGCGACAGCTGCAAAAAGTCTGTGGGAAAATGACTTTCTGGCTGGACCTCTTTGAACACTCAGTTTGTGAGACACTTGCTTTGGGTAAATTCTTGTCATGTAGTACTCTACACCAGCCTTTTCTTATCACATTCAATTTCCTAGAATCAAGATGGTGATGGCAGAAATGCTTCAGAAGTTCAGAGATGAGCAGGTGATGTCACAATAGCTACAACCCCAGTTTCATTCCAAGCTGAGGGGGTCCGGTATCTGTAACGAATGATTTCACAATAAAACTGTTCTTGCTGTACAAAGGTAGATTGTAATAAAGCGTCTGGGTAGATCAGCTCCAAGAGCCAGAAATTATTCACCCTATGCGAAGTCTGTTTGGAGACCCACGCATGGATCCTAAGAAGCCGCTGATAATCTAACAGAACTCTTTTTATCAAACCAGATGAGCTAGTGTTCATTTTCAGCATATTAAACATGCAGACATGCGTATTGTGTCGGGTTTACAGACCAGCTGAAAGAAGGTGGAATAAGACTTAACTTCACTGTCGTTAAGGGTTCATCTCATTTGGCACAGCTTGTAAGTGAATTGAATTTCTGGATGCAGTCTGGCTGTGGAGGCGTGGCCAGTCAATGTTTTTACTGGGCTGTTTGTGGCCTGGAAACTAGAACTCTGTTACTATTCTCTGTTCATTTCATGAGCTGTGTGTTTAATAAGCATCTAATCAAACAAAATTTATTATAAAATACTGATTATTGCTTTTCAGAAATCATTGAACCATCAGGAAAATCAGCATCTCTAAAATGTAACAACACATAACACAGAAAAAAAACCGAGTCAGAACGTGAAGGCAGGCAGAAATGGACCTTTTTATTTTTCCTCGGGCGATTAACAACAGTGGATTGTCCTGACCAGACCGTAATGAACCGGAATGAACTAGACTGGACCCAGTTTGACCGGATTAAACCAATGAAACCAGTAAGACAGTAAAAATCAAACCCACGTTGACTGGACTAAACCGGCAGAAATGAGTTTGAGGAAGCCAGACTGTGGACAACCAGCAGAACACTGTTACTTTGTTTTTACACTGCAATACCACGGCAACAGCCACTATGGTCCAATCAGGTCTGGTCAGATGAGGCCTGATCCAATAATCCCTCCTCTTTCCTCTCTCACTTCCTTCCTTCCTAAGAGGGGTCAATGGCGGATCTACTGAATCAGGAGGAAACAAAGATACTGATTGGTCCACACACAGTAAAATCCCGCCCGCTGCTCATCTCCCCGTAGCCTCCTATTGGTTGCCTACATCAATCAAAAAAGGAAGAAAGAAAAAAAAAAAAAACCCAGAGCGAGCCCTTCTCCCATTGGTCACCACAGCTTAGGCGGAAAAGGCCGTTTCCCCCCGCCCTTCCATTGGTCAGTTTCGATAACATGCCAACTGTCAGTCACTCAGCAGCGGCGAATCAGGTTGCAGTACAGTACCTGTGGAACTTTCAGGAATTACAAAAAAGAAAAGAGAAAAAAAAAAAAACGAGAAGAATGATGATGAACAAGGAGATCAACCAGTTAGATGACCTCGCTAGAAAAACAAAGAGGAAGTGGGAGGAGCTTCCAAGCCTCGTATGTAATTTTTTGTTTTTGTCCTATTTCTCCATGTGTGAGCCGTCCATCCGTCCGTCCACTTCCTTTCTCTTCCAACAGCTGATTCAGTGCAATGCATCATGGAACGATCGATCGCTAGGAGAGGGTGTGTCACTACAATTTTGTGTGTGTGTGTGTGTGTGTGTGTGTGTGTGTGTGTGTGTGTGTGTGTGCGCGTGTGTGTGTGTTTGCGTCCTGTTGTCATGGAAACATGCTGCAGGGTTAGCGCTCCAGCAGCGGGTGGTGCCGTGTTGCATCGTGGGAACTTCTTTTTGTCCATGGGTTTTTTTTAACTGGTATCCATGGACTCCATGTTGGCAGAGCTGGAGTCTCTCTGGATGGAGTCGAAGATGGCCGCCAGCTCCTGGTTAGATGAGATCTGAGACTGAAACTCTGACATCAGCGGTGACTTCTCGGCCTCGGGGATGGTGAGCAGTGCGACAACAGCTCGCATCGCAGACCGCTTCAGCTCGTCCTGCTTCTCGAACTCCTGCTTCACTGAGTTCGCCTTCACCTACAGAGACAGTGGAGACCGTTAAAAAAAACAAAAAAACAAACAAAAAAAACCCCCCCAAAAAACAAAAAACAACCACAACAAACAACAACAACTAGGCAATCGTAACTCCAGGGACATCAGTTGGTAAAATGCAACAGCACTCTGATGCCTACTTTAAATGACTCATCTAAACACAAAAGTAAATCATGGTGTTCCTCAGGGTTCTGTGCTGGAGCTAATACTTTTTACATTATACAGTCATGGTCAGAGGTTTATACACACTCATCATGGACATAAATCTCAGGGTAATTTTGGGCTTTTCTTTTTTTTTTTTTTTTAACTGTTCTTTTTGGGTGGAATTATTGTATATCTTTGCATACACTTTTAATAAGTTTAAAAACAAGAATTGGGTGCACAAGTTTGGATTTTTTTTCCCTCATCCACACAGGGCCAAAACTAAATATACACATACACCTCACTAACATTTGGTTAAACATACTTTCGCCAGATGCTTTTGGCAGACATCAACTAAGCTTCTGGCATAATTCTGGATGGAAATGTGACCACTCTTTTTGGTAGAATCAGTAGAGGTCATTTAAATTGGTTGGTTTCTTGGCACAGACCCAGCTTTTAAGCATAGCCCACAAATTTTCAAAAGGGTTGAGAGGTCAAGGTTTCGGAAAGGCCATTCCATAACCTTAATGTTAGCCAGCTTTATCCATTCCAAAAGCAGTTTTGAAGTGTTTGGGATCATTGCTGTGCTGAAACACCCAAGTATATCCAAGGTTCAACCACCTAGCTGTTGATCTGAGATAAAGTTGAAAAATTTGTAAGCAATTCTCCTTCATCATTACTCCATCCACTTGGTACAAAACAGCCAACTGCATGATGCTACAAGTGTTCTATGTTTACTACAAACATACCTTGTCACTGAGGCCAAATAGCTCAATCTCTGTCTCCTCTACCCATAAAGCTTTTCTGCAGATGTAATTCTGCTCATATCGTGTTGACTGAATGTGTTGATTCTAGAGCAGGGAATCCTTTCTCTGTGTTCTAAAAGTGACCTCACTGTGGACAGTGATGGTGGTATTCCGGCAGTTTTTCCAATTCATGGCAGGCATGCCAGGCTCAAGCCTTGGTGGCTCTTGTGTCGTTCTTTGAACATCCAAACCAATTTCTTCTCATCTGAGGGTGATAGTGAGGGTCTTCTTCCAGATGTTTGCAAAGTGGCAACAAATCTGAATAACTTGTAGTTACATACAGTTTTTTGAACTGATGAGCCTGGGAATTGCTGCTGTTTAGAAATGGCCTCAACAGACCTTTCTGACTTTTCTAAATCTATAATTCTCCTTCATGGATCACAGAGTGCTGTCAAACAAATCCTTTTTATGCTGGCAGTTATAGTCAATCATCATCACGCATGAGACGTTAAAAGACATCTCAGAACCTTCAACACCATTTACAAAAAGATTTCAGTGTGTGTGTGTGTGTGTGTGTGTGTGTGTGTGTGTGTGTGTGTGTGTGTGTGTGTGTGTGTGTGTGTGTGTGTACATATATATATATATATATATATATATATATATATATATATATATATATATATATATATATATATATATATATATATATATATATATATATATATATATATATATATACACACACACACACACACACACATATATATATATATATATATATATTAATAACCCTGTGTAATTTAAAGAAATAAATTACATTAGAAAAAACAAAACAATACAACAGAAATCATTAAAATCCCCAAATCACCGTGACATTCATGCCTATGAGTAGATAAAAACTTCTGACTACAGCTTTACTTTCTTCCTTTTAACCTTGGCCTCCAGGAACACCATGAGGAATCTTGGGAGTTATTTTTAACCAGGATAAATCCTTAAAAGTCCACAATAAACAAATATGTTGGACACATTGGATCCAAACTGGTTTAAAAATACCTTTGTGGTACAGGTGGCCCTCAGTGGCTCCACTAGTCTGTCCAGTCTTTGAAGAACAGCACTGGGACACAGAGATGACAGTCTAGCCAGCATCAGGAAGGTCAGCATCTGCAAACACAGCAGCTTCAGTATCTATGATTCAAACACCTTATGGTGTTTAAACATCATGATCTCAGGTATACAGAAATGACTCTCCTGGTTTTTCACTGGACCATAAATGAACCCAGCCACTCATATTTGAGTTTTAATAGAAGAATTAAACCTGAATTTAATGAAAATCCTAAAGGTTAAAATACACTTCTGATTTGTAACTCCGTCCTCAGGATCCAGGTCCTGGGGCTCAGACACACCTTGATGTCATAGTGGTCCTTCAGACCGTCCTCCACGTGGTTGAGGAAGGTGAAGATGTCGAGTCGGTCCAGGCAGCTGTCCAGCAGAGTGTACATACACTCGAACGCAGCCTTCCTAAGGTCCAGCCCATCGTCTACCGTGTGTTTGAAGGGTCCCATCTCCACCTGCAGAGCAGTAGGACAGCAGTCAGACACCTGACCCCGCCCACTAGATCCCCTCCTAGCAATCGATTCCCCGCTGCAGGTGTCCTCACCTCTCGGATCAGCTCCTTCCGGACTTTGGTCTCGTTGTACAGTTGCGGTAGAACCGAGTCTAGCAGCTCGCGGATCAGACTGGGTTTATTGTGGGCGGCAGAGTTGAACGTTACCAAGGCAACACGCCGCACATTCAAGTCTGGATCCTCCAGCGTCTTCAGGAAATCACCTGAGGACAAAAACAGCCAATCGGAGGACAGACAGAGGGGGAAACTTTCATTTCTCACCAGAGTGTGACAAACTCAGACTTTAATGATAAAAACATCAACTTCGGACATCTTATAGTGTTTAATTAAGAAAATAAGGTCTTCTTGTCACGTTTAGAGTTTACATAAAGAAGGAGAAAAAGCCCTGCATCTATAGCCTTTCACAGCTGATTGAATTTTTCTATCATAACTTGTGTTTATTACAACTGTGAATGGATGTTTTTACCACAATATTACTAAATATGTGTTAATCAGCAAATTAAAACAAGAAACAAAAGCTGCCACCTCGAGAATAAAACAAAAATGAGAAATCTGATAGATCATTTTCTAGTTTCACAAACTGCTGAAAGTTGCATCTTTGCTTTCTGCACACCTCCTGATTCTGCTCGCATCATCAGAGCGCCACCTTCACCTTGTGCAGCTGTGTGTATAGTGACTGTGATGGCAATCAGCGTCTCCAAGTTTGAGATTAGAGATGGGTGGGGCGATCCCTCTGGGTTTCCACCCAGAGCGTCGAACTCAAGTATCTCGTGTTCACAAGTGATGAAAAGCCAGCAGTAATGCGAGCATTTGTGGTTTGAGTTTTCATTTAATCACAGACCCTCACCTGTCACTGAAACAATGAAATCATAGATACGAGCAGCAGAAATAAGATTCATTCCCCTAGTTCTTGCTAACCAATGTTTTGATGACACAGACTAGAAAAAAATATCTGCAATTGCCACGGCTACCCCTCAGCCTCCTAGTAAACAGACCTCTGGTATCAATTTCAAAATCACATTGTTCTGAAGAAGCTAGAGCTGGGCGATATAAGATTTTTTCATATCACGATATGTTTTTTTCATTTCAGGCGATAACGATATATATCACGATATAAGCCAAATAACTATATTTGTAAGATTTAAATGTGCCGTTGCTCACAAGTAAAATGTGAAATAATCAGCAGCTTGTTTTGATTTAAATATTTATTTCCCATAATAAGTTCAACAGGACAGATGTACTTAAGGAACATGAGACTTCAGTTTCACATAAATAAAGGCAAATATTGCTAACTACACAAAAGGTAGCCGCTAAAGCATTTAAGTTTCAAAATAGAACAAACAAAACAGACTACTAAATTGTCAATTCCACTTAGAAACAAAATATTAATTCTAAAAAAAAATCTTAGTTTGTTTTACAGAAGAACAGACAAAATTGACTAACTTTTGCCAATATCAAATAAACTGAGAACTAAAAAGAAATTCTCAATCTCTCCTTGTTGTATAGCTTAGCTTTTCAAACAGTTTTAAAATAAGGATGCTAACAGAACATTCTTTAAATACTAGGTGCACATCCAAGGTGCAACTCATATATATATATATATATATATATATATATGTATATATATAAATAAAACTTTAGTCTGACAAAAGCCTACAGCTTGCGGGACAGGAAGACAAGTCTATCCACTGCTTCAGGCTTTAAAGCGGCCCTGTGGCAAGTCACAATATTACCCCCTGTACTAAATACCCTCTCAGAGGGGGTGCTGGTTGCGGAGATGCACAGGTAGCGCTTTGCCAGGCAGCTAACTCTTGGGAAAAAACGCGCTACTCTGTTTTTTTGTCAGACTTCAAATAGCCGAAATACCTCCACACTACGGAACTTCTCTGGCCCTTCCTTTCGACAATCTCTCCGGCATTGGAACCGTCATCTGTGTTGTCTTCGGTAACCTGGTCACCCAAGCTCTCGGTCGATTTTTCTCTAGTCGGCACACGCATTTCCTCCATTACCCGGCCGGCACAGCGGCTGGCTGCTTCCCAAACAAATACACATGTGCGGCTTGGCACTTGTGCTGTACGTAACAAGTTACGTGATGTGACACTGCGGCTGTGATTGGTTCGGCTCTGCGCTACTTAATTTGGATTGGCTGTTCTTTTTTTTTTTTTTTTTTTTTTAAAGAGAGGAAGAGAGAGAGAGATGAGGTCTATCGCAATAGTTTAATTTTTCTATCGAGAAAAAGTTATTTCGCAATACATATCGTTATCGTTCTATCACCCAGCTCTAGAAGAAGCTATCGAATTCACAAGACTTTCAGAAAACGTGAGCCCTGGGATTCAAACTCGTCTGAGATTTTTAGCTGCTCCTGCTCACATTCACAAACTTCTGTCCACACCGCCCAAACGAAACAACAACATGAAGCTTGTGGGTCCCGAGTTAAACTTTCCTCAATTTCAAGCAGACCAGAGACAGCAAATGACACCGCTGACTGTCATACGACAAGAGAGTTAGTCAGGCAACACTAACCCATCACAAGAAAAACAAGAAGAGGAGCTCTGGGACAACAGTGTAAACAAAAACAAAAACCAAAAGAACCCAAAAGTGACAAAAGAAAGATAAATCATTTGGATTTGTGTGTGTGTTACCTATGCAGTTCTTCAGCAGTGGGTCAATGGGCTGCGGCTGGTCAGAGATGGTAAACTTCACAGCCGTTACCACAGAACTCCTGGCGTACGACGAACCTGGAAATGTGCAGAAATCGATAAATCAACGCTGATATCGATCAGCCTCATCACCAGCAACGACCCATCTGATTGTATGTCACATTGTATGGGTCACCTGAGAGCAGGTATCCTTTGAGGCGGGGCAGCAGCGTCTCGGGGTCGATCAGCGTCAGTTTGCCCAAACACTCAGCCACCACGTTCCTGGTTCCCTCCTCCTGACACTCGCAATGTTTGAGCAGCAGCGACCAAACAGACTCCACGTAGGGCTTCAGCCCGGAGACAGACGCCGAGCCTGCACACAAACAATGTTAAAACCAAACACACACACGCAGGAAATCTCAGATGTGTTTTTCCTCACTGATGATCTCTTTGAGCGAGTGAAGCAGCAGGTACTGCCTCTTGGAGGAGGTGATCTCCTGCAGGACGAAGGGCAGGTACTCTGGCAGGTTCCCCACCGCGATGCTGCCCAACGCATACGAGGCCGCCGACTTGACCTGTGACACAGAGAGCAGGCGGCTTAATCTTCACCGAAACAACAGCACAGGTCAACAACCGCAGGAAAGCTCATAGCTTCCTCTGAACACATCATGTCAAAGATTAGCACCTTTTCCATCAGCTTTTTTATTTAGTCAGTAAAATCCTTTTTAAAAAAATATTTATGGAACTTTTTAATTTTATTCAGATAGAACAGTGCAGGAAGGGCAGCAGAGCTGGGGGATGTCACATCTGGATTCAGAGTGTAGACAGGTGTAGTTACCTCTTCACTGGAGGAGGAGAAAGCATCCAGGATGACAGTCTTGAGCTCTGGTTGGCCGCTGAGGTCCACGTGGTGTCCAACCTCACCCAATGAGAGCAAAGCGAGGAGTCTGATGGAGTCTGTGGAACGGCTGTTCTTCACATCCTGTGAGGAACACAAGGTCTCTGAATCTCGTGGCTCTTACTGCTCGCTGTTCATCGGAAGGTCAGAAATTACAAGACTGTTTGGAAGGTGTCGCCCCCTACAGGCAATGAAAACCTCAAAAAAATAGAGAGGTGAACCCTGCTCACTCTGACTCACCTGGATGAACTGTCCCACCACGGCAGGCCCCTCAGTGGGACAGGCTCTGGTCAGAGCAGCGACACACTTGGCAATGGAGCAGTATGCCTGTTTGTGCGGCAAGGCGGCGCTCTGGGAGTAAACGGGGCCAGTGAGCATCCTCAGCAGGTCCATGTAGCCCAGGCCGGGAGTGTCTGTAGCCACGAGCGCCTGAGCAGGAAGTCACATGGTTAATATGCATATTCGCGCCCACCGTACACGCTGAAGGATAAGCGGAGCTGGAAGTACCTGGTAGAAGTCGAGCATAGCAGAGAGCGCGCCTCCTTGCAGCAGCGGGGATCGAACCAGCGCGATGAGCTGCTGGAGGATGTTCCCTCCGCTCAGCTGACCCAACGAGGACGGGTGAGTCACTGCCAACGTGGACAGGAAGCTCAGCGCCATCTGAGACACGTGCATGTCGCTCTCAGAGATCAGAGGAGGCAGCTCGGCCAGGACAGCGTCTACCATCACTGGAGTCACCGCAGAGCTGAAGCACAGGATGAGAGGGTGAGGGTGGTGGACAGGGTGGAGCTGAGGTTTGGTGGGTGGGGCTTACAGGTGTGTGTGTGTGTATGTTACCTGTAGTTTCTTAGCAGGATGTCCAGAGCAGCCAGTGTGCAGAGCTTCAGGGCACGCTGGTTCTTGCGGAGGAAGGAGGCGAGGATGGGAACGGCGTCGGGAAGAACCGGCCTCAGGTCGATTTTCAGTGGTGAGCCGGCGATCAGCGTCAGAGCTGTGCGCACACACACACACATCAAACACTAACAGCTCCAGCCCGGTAAACAATATCCAACATTTCGATATGGAAGCAGAAAAGAGACAAGCTTCCTTTGAGACACAACTGGTGTGTGGGCGGGGCTTACCTTTCACCGTCGTCAGCCTTGTGATCTCATTCTTGAGGCGTTCCAAGAAGATCAGCAGCGTTCCAGGAAGCTCAGCAGGCAAATGGTCCCCTGTACAGGAAAACAGGAAGACATTAAACCGAGGAAAGCTTTGTGACATCACATCATGTGACTGGCAAGTGTGTGCGTTACCTAGGTTACAGATGATCTGCCCCATACAGGAAATGGCTCGCTCTTTCACCTCCTGGTCAATGTCAGCGGCCTTCAGGCGCTTGATGGTGCAGGTGAACAGGTCGTTAATGTAAGGAGAGGGATCGAAGCTGTCGCTGGCTTCTGATTGGCTGTCCAGTGGTCGGATCACCTGGTGGAGACGCAGAACAGAATGGAGGATAAAAATCAGCTGTGAAATTAGAAACAGAAAGGACGAGGTTGTGAGTTTGACTCCCACCTTGACAAGCTGCTGAGTAACGAGCAGAGCCTCAGAGGTGATCTTGTAAAAGGGGTCTCCCACGCATGACACCACGGGCGGGACAAGGGCAGGGACGTGGGCGTGGAAGGCGTGAGCAGGGTGCGTGACCATGATGACGTGGAGGCAGGCTAGAGCGTCGATCTTCAGGTTTGAGCTGCTCGACTTGTCGTTCAGAGAGAAAATGATACCTGCAGAGTGCGCGCACGCACACACACACACACACACACACACACAATTACCTCACTGCCACCAAGACACACAGCTCCAAAGCGCCCCCTAAAGAGTAATCCCAGCAAAAACAGAAACATCAAACATTCCAAGAGCCTATACAAAACGTTTTGGAGCCGTAACCTAACCCCAGCAGAAAGCCGGCCATTCTAACATCTGACTAAGATCCTGTTTTGTGGGCGTGTTCCCGTGTCCTCCCTGAAATCTGTTGGGGGGGCTTACAGTTTTATGGCACCAATTCTGCACGACTGGCCCACAGAGTTATGTAAAGAACTACAAAAATACTGGTGAAAAATATTTGTATCAGTGTGTGGTGACTGTATTCTATCATATCGAGATTACTCTCGGCCCGCGGCAGCGTTACCTGGTATGAGGACCGGGATGTGCTGAGTCAGGGCGCCCGGGAGGACGTTCACCAGCTCGGTCAGCATGTTGAAGCAGCACTGACGGGTTTTCACACTTTTCTCCTTTAGCTGTTTGTGCAGAGCTTTCACAATCATGGGGACCTGTGGAGGGCGAAAGAGGTTACCAGAGAATCACAGGAGACCACCGCAGGTACTTCCTGTTGCTTGTGGTCGGCTTTGCAGGATGCTGAGGGTTTCCTGTCGCAGTGAGAACCAAACACATGCTCCTAAAAACTGTGCAGCACTGACATCTGCTGTAGGAAAGCTGAACTACAGCCAGAGACCTGTGAGAAACTGTCCTGAGAGAAAACTTTTTACCCATTTCTCATATAGAGTGAGCACTGATTGGTTGCCAGGAGGTGATGTCACACCTTTTATAAATAACCTGCTCCAAAGCTCCTCTAAAATCTCATACTTTATACATCTCTAATATCTCTTTATTTCATTAATTTAAAAAAAAAAAAATTCTGCTTCTGCGTAAACAGAAAGAAAAGAAAAGAGCTCCGCCCACAGCAGGAGCGTACCTGGCTCTGCAGCATCGTCAGCGGCGTGTCTCCTTGCTCCATGGCGTCTGGATCAGCCAACCAGCTCTGAGCTGGTCTGGTCTGTTTGAGCAGTGACAAGTAGGCGTGGAAAACATCCGCCTTTACATTCTCCTCCCTCTCCTGCATGCGCATACACACAGAGGCAGGTCAGACATTAAGGTCATCGTTACACATCTCAGAGATAGAAGCCGATCAAATGACGCTACCTTGAAGCGACAGACAAGCGCAGGAGACACGGTGCGGTAGAACTCCGGCAGCATCTCATGACGAGTTGAGACGACAGCGTCTAAACACTTCGCCGCCGCCCTTCGAACCTTCCAGCTCATGTCGTCATCATCACTGTACTCGTCATCGCTGCCTGGAAAGGAAATGAAGAGATGGCGTCACCAATTAATGTTCAACCGCCTATTTTGGATGTAAATGAGTGGGCAGTGTCATGTGATTCCAACGCACCAATCAGCGGAGCCTTTAACAGCTTAACATAAACTGGAGGTTTCTTACTTCAGCAGCAATAGTAAGAGTCAGGGTTTCAGTACCTTGATAGTCTTCGTCGTTCTGCTCAGCGTCCATGGCGTTGTCATCCTCGTCTTCATCATCAAAGTTGTAGTTTGGGTCATAGGTCAGGTAGCGCAGGCAGATGGAGATGACGGTGGGGACGTGTGGGTAAACTTCTTTGGGACACCTGGAAAGAATAAAAGCAGTGAGCACACGAGGCACCGCCGCCACAGATTCTTCGGTCTGAGCCGGTTTTACCTCCTGACGAAGGACTCGAAGGCCTGGATGCAGTACTCTCTGAGCTCGTCATCGTCCACGTTACAGAACTTCACCACCAGAGGGATGATCTTCTCCAGGTACTCACCTGTTAAAGAGAGACGAGAGGTCAGAGGTCAGGGAGGATTCATCTCTAAATCAGAGACATGACAGTGTGGAGGCTGGGCGTCTCACCGATCCTGTGTCCAGCCTGTCTGCTGATGGCGGCCGTGCACTGGATGTATGTCCTGGTGGTCGACATGTTGTCATTCCTCCCCAGCTCGGCGAGGAGATGCTCGATCAGGTCGATAAACACCAGATTCCCGCAGGACATCACCAGATGGCCCAGAGCCATGATGGTCCTCTGAAACGCCCAAATAACAGCGGGTAAGGACACAAACAGCTTCCTGAAAGCTCAAAAACACAAAAGTCAAAGCAGTGGGACGGACCTTTCTGACGGCCAGCCGGGGGGAGGTGAGCTGAGGCAGAAGGCAGCTGAGGATGGAGGGGTGGAAATTCACCAGCAGACCCCCCTGTCTGCAAATAGAGACACAGAGAAGAAGTCAAAACTTCACCCATCCTCACCAGCGCCATCCATCAGCGACCGCCTAACTACGTACCTGCAGAGCATGTCGGCCATGATGTCGAGCGCCTCCAGCTGCACGGACACATCTTCCTGTTTGGCGATAGCGCTCGTCAAACGACCCGTTATCTTCTTACAGACGCTGGCCGCTAAAGCCGAGCCTGAGACGGAGGCAGGAGGAGTAAAGATCAATCTTCACATTTTCACAGGAAAAGCATTAATGATCTGAAGATTCATGAAATCACTGGAAGCTGAAAATGTTCACATTTTACACATCAAAACTCGCTCACTCAGAAGTGGTACTGAATGAAATATCTGCTGTTATGAGTGCAGTACTAGTCGTATATTTTACCACTGGAGGCCGGCGGTAGCTCCCCAATGACTGTTTTGAGTCCGATGGAGGAAATGTCTCTGAGCTGCTCTTTGTCTGAAAGCATGTTGGTGCACAGAGTGTCTACGATCGTCTCCACCTGGTACTCCTTCACCTTACTGACCAGAGGGCCCAGGCTGAAACAAACACACCCACAGTCACACACATGGACACCATCAAACAGGAAATTAAAACTTAAAATCAAATAAGTTACCATTTGACAGCCAAGTTCTGAACTTCTCCGTTCTTGTCTTCCAACAGTTTGAGAATCATCCTCACCACCTGTTCATCAGTGTCAATAAATTTCAAAAAATTATCAATAAATTATAATCAATCATCAGACAGACACCAGGTGAAGCAGTGCGAGGTCATGCACACGGACCTTCCTCTCGCTGTCGTCGTCCAGCTTGATTGAGTCTTTCTGAAGCTCCGTCATCAGGTCGTTAGTTGCCATAAATCTGGAAAACAGCAAACAAACAAATGAATAAACCAAGTCGAAGTGTGCGGTGATTAAACGCACAGATGAGCGAGTCATTTTACAGCTGAGGAGATGCAAAAAATACAACATCTGCTTCAGCCAGAGCTGAAGTCTTAGCTTTCCTCCTGAAAATCTCAGAAAAAATAATTGATTTTGAGTCTTTACAGCTTGGAGTAAAACATACAACAGGAGGCGCTGAAGAGACCAGGAAATGGAAACCACTAAAAGGGAAAAGGACATGACAAAACAGGCAACAAAGGAGGACTTATTTGTTCTGATAGAAGATCAGATCATGAACTCTGAAAATGCATATTTAAGACTCATCAGTCCATGTTCTTCCCAAAGTGTTTTCACGTCAGTTTATTCTCCAGCTGTCCTCATGAAATGGTTCATTTTTTTACACCAAAACCCTGTTAGGTCGAGCTCATTACAGCAGGATTTCAAACAAGCAATTAGATGATATATATATATATCTAAAAAAAAAAGGCAGTTCCTCTCATACTGAGAGGATCAGTAGAGGATTCAGTGTCTTTTTCGTTTGTGTGACAGAGCAGCGAAATGACCTCATGCATGTTTCTCACCAAACTCTCAGACTTCCCGTCTGTGACGTCATCCAACATGACCGGTTTGGCAGTGGGGCAGTGATGTCACACTGACCTCCACAAGCTAAAGTCTGACTGCTGTTGGGTGCCAGGATGAAGCCCTCGGACCTGACGCTGGTGCAGGACAGTTGAGAGATCAACCTTCAGAGTATTTAAGTTTTAGTCTTTTAGCTTCTCAAATGTGCATCAGCCAAAGTCCTGAGTGCTTCATTCAGACATTCTGACCTCTGTTTAAAGAGCTTTTATAAAAACCAAAAAGGAAAATGGAAATAAATGAAATTATGTAAGACCCTCTCTTCTGTCTGAGCTGCGTCTCTCTAAAGCGAGCTTGGTAAAAATAATCTGGAGGATGACAAACGAGCCGTTTTAGGACACTTTTATTAACTTCTTTAAATTGATCCTTTTTGCTGCAGATCCAAATCCTTTAATGCAGAATGAAATGTGCTGTCAGTCCTCCGAGGTTTACATATATACAGCCCAATACAGAGGACTGAAGCTGCCAACATCAGAGAGAAAGAAATGTATAAACTGCATTTTTCTTTGTAATAATGCACATATTTAATACATGTTTTATTTTATTTTTTTAACCTAATAAGCCGAGTACTAAATTCTCAGAGAAAGTCAGATAATATACAAAAATAAAGGCATAAAATGTGATGAATTAAAAATATATATATTAAATTGAAGAAACCCTGAGATGTACAGGGCAAAATGTAAAAAAATATTCAAAATATGTACAGTCAGTAAACACATTTTAATAAAAGAGGCAATAAACCTATTATAAATATACACAGTGATGTCAAAAAATATATTATTGACAAAATAATGAATTCAAATTTCACAAATTACGCTGAATTTATTACTGGCATTAGTAAAGAAAAATGTGACCAAGTATAATGAATAAAATCCACATTTAATTTACTCTCGCATTTCTTTACTTTGTCATTAATTTAAAAAACAGAATTACTTATTTTTAGTAATTTAGTAGTAACTAAGTAAGTAGTAATTTTAGTAACTTATATTTAACTAACAATGAATAACTTAAGGAATTTAAAAAAATGGAGAAAATAAAGATCAATAAAACTATGAAATAGAATCTACCAACTGTAGGTATTCATTCATTTATAAATTGAAATCTTCACCATTCATTCATAATCAGTTAATTATAAATCTAATCATTGCCTGCTTTTTTGTGCATTTAATTTTGCATTCTTTCCCACCTTAAAAATTTTTCATTATATGTTTTTTATACATTTATTTTCTTTTTAATTATGAAAATAAGGACTGGGTATCAGTGCGCAAACTTTAACATTAAAATAGAAAAATAAGTCTAACAATTATTATATTAATGAATAAATCTGAAAAATAAAGAATAAACACATTTTAAAATGTAATGAAAAATTAAATACCATTAAATGTGATATTTACATGAATTTATTTTATAGATTAATGCCTATGTTTATCTTCCATGTAACAGTACTGGTGCACTGAATATTAGTATATTCTTTTTGGCATTCGGTGAATTTTATTTCTTTTTTTGGCAATTTCAGACCTCTGCACCAAGCACCTCATGCTCCATACATTTATAAAATAACTAATATGTAGTTCCTGTCTCACAGAAGCCGTGTGGAAACGCTCAGATCAGACCTAAAAGTGGGTCAATTTTTACCCAACAGAAGGCGAAACTGACAGCTTTCCATGATATCGAGGATTCCTTGTTCTGAGAGGGCGGCCGTCAGAAGCGATGAAGCTGATTATCTGTGCTGCCAGCTTGTGATCGTCCCCGAGCAGCTGACACAAAGAGGGCCAGGCTGCTCTGAATTTCAAGTTAAATATGAGCTTCTTTTTACTGGTCAAAGAGTCTGATCCAAGCCACTCTGCGCCTCTTTATGCAACACTCCTCAAAAACACATCAACATGGCTCAAAGTATGACCACCACAAAAACCAACACAATCAGGCAAAAACATGCAAAAAACACCTTAGAAAAGAAAAAAAAAAAACTTTTGAATTCCTTTAAATTAAATTAAAAGCTTCACCTTAAAAATTTCCAATAATATTAAACTAAAGGGAAATAAAAACCGCACAGATAAAACTAAAGTAGTATTTATGTTTAAAATGATCTTAGTATTCTAATTTTCTCTGATTTTCTGCCACGTACTTCTTTCTCCAGTGGCAAAGTTTTACGTTAACAGGCATCAGACTGCTCTTGAAGCGAAGCCCCGCCCACCTGACGCTTATGAATGTCGTTCAATGGTGGCTTGAAGGGCGAGGAGCTAAAACAGCTCGTTTTAGACCAAGGATGAACTGAAGGGCAACACAGAGGCTGAACATGAGTTAAATGTGGCTTATTTTGAACTGTGAATCATGCAAAGCTGCGCTCGCACAGTCTAAGAACAAAAACGTGGAGACCTGGGATCGACAACTCTTTTCTTTCCTGTTCCTGAACAGCTGATCAGAATTAGTTCAATCAGCTCTCAATATGTTTACCCTGAGTTAATGAAAGAAAGCCATCATCAGTGGAGCACCAACACTATAATGCCCCATGGTAACGGGTAAATAAAGAGCAGAGCCTCCATTTTAATCCAGATGAGCAGGGCTATGAAGACGTTTCAGTGCTGACTGTGATATTCAAACAGGAGGGAAGAAGAGAGTGATTTTATTCAGCTCTGTCCACTCTGTCATCATCACTGACTGAATGAAACTTGATAACCACACTTTAACTTATAGATGACGCAGTAATCCTAATTTGATTAGATTTTTAAATCTAATTATCCGTTTAAAATGTTGTTTGGCATCATTTAATCACTGAATCTCAATCAATGAATACATGTAATGAGTTTACAATCAGACTGTGTGCATCTGCTTCCAAAAACTCACTTTAAATAAAAATAGTTCAGTTTCATCTTTACATCTCCAAAATTCCAGCCGTGGCAGATGTTTTTCCATCAGTGTGATCAGTTACAACAGCGGTCCCCAACCTTTTTTGCGCCACGGACCAGTTTATGCCCGACAATATTTTCACGGACCGGCCTTTAAGGTGTCGCGGATAAATACAACAAAATAAAACTAGTACCAGTACCGACAAAAGAAGATTTATTCATAACACACGTGAAAAGACCCAGGAAAACAGAGTTAACGATAAAAACAATAACAAAATAACGCTGAAAACCGATAAAAACCCTGAAAACCATACATTTCACACCTGAGCCTCAACTCTCGCGGCCCGGTACCAAACGACTCACGGACCGGTACCGGTCCGAGGCCCGGGGGTTGGGGACCGCTGAGTTACAACACAATCAAGGAGTGATCATTGTGCTCTGTGTCTGAAGCTTTACTCAGATTAGTTTGATTTAACCACTGTTTCTCAGTAACATACAGTAAATGTTAGTAGTGACAGTCTGACGGCTGTGTTACTGCCCACAGAGTCTTGGAGGCAGAAAGATGAGACTACAGAGTTTATTCTGAGCTTGATTATAAATCAGTGATGTAATCGCAGAATCTGCCCTCATATATTGACGAGTGACTGACCTTAAAAGCGCTCACGTAAAGTATAAAACACACCTAACACCTAAACTGGGATTTCAGTGTTTGTAAAATTGTCTGTAGATGGATTCGTTCCAATCTTTGGCGGTGACTTCATGAATGAGGAAATGAAACTGAGTCAGCTGGTTCAGATGCAGTAAGAAGGGAGGAGCCAGAGAACAGTTTTAGTTCACAGAGTCTGTTACCATGGTAACTGGCAGAGAGTTTAAGTTAACTGTGAACCAGAAAACCCAGTTTCCCCGAGCTCAGGATTAACAAACTCCTGGAGCAGGGCCTGATGACGTTCTTCTTCCTGTCAAATCAGTTTATAAGCTCATTTTTTAACACTCCAACATAAATAAATCATTGCATATTTATGTTTGTCTGGCGCTAACGGACCTCCTGTCAGACGCTTCATCTGCCTTCACTGTTTGCTAGACGATATCAGCTGCAGATAATCAATACAAACTGTGTGACTTCAGTCTGCCTGTTAATAAACTCATTAATCTGAAGCTTCAGTTCAGGCTGCGACTGCAGCATTTCAATTTCACCTGCTGATTATACTGAAGATGAATCGATTAAACATTATGAAAAACAGCAACAGAAAACAGCAAGAAGGCCTTTTGTGAACTCCCTTTGTTTTTCAGATACTGTCATTTATATCTGTAGGTTTTAGCCCTGAGTTTCTGTGGTTTCCGTGGTTAAAAGCTCTATGATGGTGGGAAAAAATGCAGTTGGTAATCAGTTAAAAAGCAGCAACTGCTTTTTATGTCATCCTGAAAATGACAAAGAGGAAGAAGAGGTTGGCCAAGAGTTTCCCTTGTTGGCTTCACACTTATTTTCTACAAAGAACATGCTCTGTCACCATCATCTCAGCTTACACTACCTGTGGTGTACCACAGGGGTCAATTTTAGATCCTGTATTATTTCCTTAAAATACAACTTTTTACAAAACACACTAATGTTTGTATTAAACATCTTCAAAGCTTCAGTGATCTCCTGCAGCAGGTGTGTCATAATTTAAGGCTTGGTTAAATCAGTCTCCTTATTTCTTAAGGTGGTATTTTTGGTGAATGCATTTTGTAATGAATTTAAGCATTCAGGTGATAATTTGTAAACCTATGTCACTGCTTGTGATTTATCAGAGTGCCGTGGTTAGCCAAACACCAAACCTCAAAGTTTGAAAACTTAAGACAACACCGAAACGCCAGAAAATGCACTTCCTCTAACTCTCATGTTAGAATACAAATTTACAGCAGAAATAAACAACCTCTACAGCTAGTTTCTTTCTCCATAGTGACTGTATGGAGAGTATATTTAATATAACTCACCTGTTTAAATCCCATTAAATTCAATTAAGGGTTAAAGTGTGCATTATTGGCCTCTGTTAGCTGTCTGAACTAGACCTCTGGATTGGAGTGTTTGTGCATTTTTGAACATCTTTAATGAAATTATCTGACTAATAATATGGCTGTTGTGTGGTTAATCATACTAATAGACTATCCAAGAAGTCTGAGCCCCAGTTTAGGTTAAAGATGAACCTAAATCGAAGATTTAATTTGGATTTTAATTAGCAGGTATGCTGACCCTGTACACTGTACTGATGCAGCTTCCATGTTTCTAAATATGGTCTCTTCTTACTCCAACAAAAACAATAAAAACTCAGTCCAGTAGCCAAAGGGTGCTGCCACTCTAGTTACAACGATCTTTTAAAGTGCTGGTTGCTGCTCCGCAGCAGGCTTCTAAAAGCTGATCACTCAGAGGACAGTAGTGGTTCATTCTCTACTCTTGACTTAGTACAATATCAAAGAAAGCAGATTCCCAGAAGTTCTGTGACCTGCATTTTCTGTCTAACACAAATGGTTTCTATTTGTTTCCCATCTGAAACTAGCAGTTTTTTTCTGAAACAAGCCACTTACTGTCTAAAAACAACTACCTTCTGTCTGAAACAAGTCGTTTGTCTAATTTCCTTCCTGAAAATAGCCAATTTTCTGTATGAAATAAGCTGTTTTGGTGGCGCTAAAACAGCTTATTTCAGGGAGGATGAACTGCAAGGCTGTACCGAGGCCCAGTGAGAGACAAAGCCGGCTTATTTTGAACTGTGACTCATGCAAAGCTGCTCTGATTTGAGTTTTAAAACAAAACAACCACAGAGATGGGATCAGAATAAGACACCTTTAACGCTGACAGGGTCTATATGAGTGCAAGGCTGAAGCTCCGACCTTCTCCGTCTGTTTACCGGCGTCACCACACCCCCGTTAGCTGGAGCGACACTTTAACATTAAACCCGCCCGGTTCCCGGGAGAAATCCCGCTAGCAGGGCGGCTACCTTCACATTTTAATCCACAGCAAAGAGCGCCGTCACTCATGCTAAGCTAGCCTGCGGATTGACAGAAGTTGGTGCTAGCCCGCTAGCCTGCAGGCTAGCTGCTAATGCTAGCAGCTAACCGCGGATGTGACGATGATCAGACAGGTGGCATGCTAGCTGTTAGCCTGAGAGCGGCAGGCCCGCCGCAGCAAAGCGCCGCTTTCAGTGCGAAATAAAAACACTCCGATGCGATAAACAACAGTGGACGGTCAGATCCCTCCACCTGGGCGCTGTTTTACCTGAAATCCTTGTCGCTGGATGTCATTTTCTCCAGCAGGTTGGAGATGTGGTACGAGGCGCTCGCCATGTTGGTGCTGTTAGCCTCCTACTAGCAGAGTGCGCTCGGTGAGGATGTTCCGGCTGCGGGCTCTGGTGTCTCTGGCTGGCTGTGTGACCGCCCTGCTCGGATGATTTCGGGGGTAGAGAGTATGTTTCTGTTCTTCTTCCTCTTCTTCCACCTTTCTCTTCAGCTACAGCGACTGTCGCATCCCGGGGCGACCAGTTTGGTGTGTTTGAATGGAGCTCCCGTTCTCTCCGCAGAGGGGCGGGGTTAGCGGCGCTGGACGATGCGGGGTCGAAGGTCACAGTTTGACCAATTTTTCTGTCAGTTTGTCTTTCTAAACCCTCATAAAAGGTCATTTTACCCCAGATAAAATGAAAATCAGCATGAAACACTCACCCCGAGTCCAAAGTGTGAATTAAAACGACTCACTGAAAGTCTTTAAGTCATAGATTCGACATTTTATCTTTTTTTTTATTCCCTTTTTTTGACTGAGGTCAAAAAGAATCAGATTAAGAGGTTTTATTATCACGTGCACAGTAACATTCAGTAGTGATACACAAAAAAATAGTTTTAAAAATAGTTAAATAGAGGTCAGCTTAAAAAAAAAACAGCGAGGCATCCAAAGTAATAAAATGATAGCAGCAAGAGTGAATGGGGAGGTTCACAAGATGTTAGTGCGACCTTCTCTGATTGATGGTTTGGACATGTGAAGAGGAGGGATAGTGACTGTATTAGATAAAGGATGTTGAAGATGGAGCTGCCAGGCAAGAGGAACAGGCAAAGAAGATGTCAGCTTAAAAAAAACTGACTTGCAGAGATAAGATTAATGATTTCACTGTGGAGGTGACAGTCAGTCATCAGGGATAATGTCCAGTGTTGATAGGAGTCCACCAATCTGTAAACATCTGGGAACTGAGGAGAACACTTTTGGAACTTTTGGGAGAGGAATGTTGTCCCATGGAGCAGATGTTGCTCTAAAACCTGTGTATACCTTTTAGCATTGATGGTGTATTTCCAAATGTGAAAGCTGCTAATTCCATTGACACTAATATACCCCCATACCATCAGAAATGCAGGCTTTGAACTGAGCGCTGATAACAAGCTTGGTGGTCCCTCTTCTATTTAGCATCTGTGTTTTCCAAAAAGAATTTAAAAAGTCTGATTTCAAGGTTCAAGGTTCTTTATTCTTCACATGTATAGTTATACAAGTATAACACACAGTGAAATGTAACCTGACACGCTCCTCGACTTGTGCGAAAGGGAGAGGAAGAACATTATATATAATATATACATTAGGTGAATGTGCAGTAGTAGCATGTATGCAGCAAGCAGGTGAATTCTGTACATTAAGTGAATTAAATAAGAATAGACAATCTGACTATTTTACAAAATAGACAATATGAACATATCTAAAATTAAAGGAATTTGAAATGTACATTGCGCCGGTGGGTTTAGAGTGTCTGGAAGAGAGTCCTGTCTCAGTCACTTATGGATGATGTGAGAGGGCGGGTGTGTGTGTGTGTGTGTGTGGGGGGGGGTTAGGGCCCGGATGGCTTGGGAATAGAAGCTCCTCTTGAGTCTCTCTGTCCTTGCCCGGATGATGCGGAACCTTCTACCGGATTGCAGAAGTTGGAACAGTTTGTTGCCAGGATGGGACGGGTCCTTCAGTATCTGCGCTGCTCTAATCCAGCATCTCCTGGTGTAGGTGTCCTGAAGCGGGGGGAGAGCAATCCTGCAGCAGCGTTCTGCTGTACGGATCACTCTCTGAAGAGCTTTATTCTTGAGATGGCGCCCAACACCACTGTGTCGTCAGCAAACTTCACAATGGTGTTGGAGCCGTGGGTGGCCACACAGTCTGAAGTGTAGAGGGAGTAGAGCAGTGGCGAGAGGACACATCCCTGTGGTGCTCCTGTGTTGATAGTGATGCTGTTAGAGACGCATCTACCCACCCTCACCACCTGAGTTCTGCCAGTGAGGAAGTCCAACACCCATGCACACAGACGGCTGTTGAGTCCCAGATCCCTCAGCTTTGTGAACAGTCTGCTGGGGACTATTGTGTTTTGTCTGACCTCAAAGCAGCCCGAAGATCACAGGCGACCAATATTGCGCACAGAGATTCCTCCAGAATCTTTCAGTTATTTAGTGTAGATGATGAGAAATAAAAAATTTTATTTCATTTATGAGATTTGTTTTGCCATTTTAATGAAGCGTTAGGAAAGGTAAAAAAAAAAAAAAAAAAAGATAAAGATACTAAATGATCATTTAAAACACAGCCTCAGTCATTGAACTCATACTTCAGAAATAAAAGACACAACAGATAAAATGATTTTTTTTATCTTCTAATTATAACTTTCTGCATAAAAGTTAAACAGAATAATATTTGAAATTTAAACAAAACAAAACAAAAACGTCCCTCATCAGGACATAAAAGTTGCCTCCTTCAGTCATTCTGCTCTGCTCTATATATTTAAGATGTAACTTCACATTCGCTTCCATGAAATCCTCTCACGGCCCCTCAGGTTTACCCACTGTCGCTGCAGCGGAACTGCAGGCTGAGAACATCTAGACTAAACTGTGTTCTTGAATCCATCAGTTTTACAAGCAGTGTTCAATGCTGTGATTCACCTGCAGCAGGTGTTTTTATTCAGAGCCTCAGTGAGAGCTCCACCCTTTAACAGGACCTGTAAACTGTGTGTGTGTGTGTGTGTGTATGTGTGCGTGTGCCTGTGTGTGTTTAGAGCTATATTGAGCATATTATCCTCTGCTCAGAAATGAATCACCACTCACACAGTAATTTTATACATGCGGGAGACGCAGTCAGGATATTCAGGATGCTGTTTTTGTAGCTTGAATGCATTCAGTATGCAATTCAGTGTGTGTGTGTTTGTGTGTGTAATACTGATGTTGTGAGGACATGAGTGTTTACAGAGGTGTACTGTAAGATCCTCTAGGGACTAAAACAGTGAGTCTCACTGTGTAAATATGAACATTAAAAAGTAAATCTGGATTTTATTTGATGTTAAAAGTCGTCTGTGTGAAATTCAGGAGAAATTAAATATTGCTCTTAGTAAATGGGGACTGTATTTTATCCTTGGATTCTGCTAGGGCAGCTATGTATGATTCACAGGGCAGTCCCTCACTTCATCTTCTGTCTTAAAAAGGCTGTTTTAGCCCCTCCCCCTCAGCCTGAGATGACCATATTAGGAATAGCTGCTCTTGGTGACATCACAAAGGTAAATGAAGAGAAAAACTCCTTGAAGTTGAGTGCTTAGCACAGTTAGAACATTTTTAATCAGATCAGAAACATGTACATCCTGATCTGAAGAAAAAAATCAGCTGTATTACACGGGCTGACCTCCGTGTGAGCTGCTTAACTGTGTGAATCTACAGGACAGTTCAAAATGCATGAAAAATGTAGAACAAATGAGGAAGGACGCATCAAGTGTATAATCTTTGCTAAAACACACCTATGGGTCAAGGAGAATGAAATTTCCATAGTGCATCAGTCGGAGCCCATATTACCAATAACTACCTCAATGCTGTTGGTCAGCAGGTGCTGGTGGAAACTGTGATAAAGGAAGAAAAGGAAGAGGAGAGGGATAGGCATATTAGGAGGCAGTGGGAGAGAAAGAAAGGCAGGCGAAGAAAGACACAATGAGTTTTAGAGGGAGGCAGGTAGAAAGGTGACGATACAAGGAGAAGAGGGAGTGAAGATAGATTTAAATGTCTGAGGGACAGCTCAGGCTGAGCTGTTTGGACGTGCAGAGGAGAGAGAATGGATATACTGGACAAAGATGGAGCTGCCAGACAGGAGGAACAGATGGGATCTAGTGGACGTAGCGAAGGAGAACATATATGCTGCTGCATAGGATGTAAATGGGGGCAGATGATCCTCTGTGCAGAGGCCTGAAGGAAGGAGCTAAGAGAAAAAGAAGAAGACTTCTCAGTTTGTACGAGATGTTCTGATTGAACCTCTGTTCTAAGTGAAACCAGCAGGGTTACTTTCCACTTCTTTTTTTTGGATAATTTTATTTTAGATTTTCAGAATATTAAACAAAAACAAAAACAGACTGGCTCCGATGTGTTACAGAAAAAACAGTTAATTCAAATAAACATGCACATCACAAAACACCACAGGACAGAAATACCAAAAGGTGGGATAGATGAGAGTTTACAAATCTGTGTCCAGTTTAGCCCAGTCTGGCTTTCACAAAGTATTCCAGAAAGGGGTTCCAGACGTTCAGGGTTACTTTCCACTTTTAACAGACAAAAAAATGTGACTGCTGGAGGTCGGACATGCTGGCAGAGAAGCAAATGCAGCTCACACAAAGACCCAAATTTGAGTGCACGTCACAGATTTCCACACATAATTATCTTTTCTTTTAAGGACTCAGGATGCATTGCTCGCTTACGTTTAGGTTGCCACTTCTTTTAAGGCTCTGTTTTATTGGTTACCATGGTGATGTGTTCCCACTTTGTCTGGACAACTGCAGACAGGGAATAGTTTCCTGCTGAAATACATTAGAAACATTACAAATTCATGCTGATTTTCACTATAACAGGCCCATCACCAGCTGCGCCCATGAACACAAACAAATTCATGGCTTTTGCACAAAATGACAACAAAAGAAGGAAAAACAACCAAAGTAACACACAAAAAGACAACAGAGTCTCCTCTGCATTACTGTGAGTCAGTGTAACGGACTCTGAAATTATGGAAACATGAGGCTGGGGGGGTGTTCTTGTCTGCCTTTGGAAGAACCAGCCTCTGCTTCAGCTTGTCCTCGTTTCGGGTACAGCTGGAGCTTCTCCAGGCCTGGTTTTCAGGTTCAGGTTGGAGTCCGAGTGAAGGAAAAGGAAATGCTTGGTATCAGTGAGGGGTCCTCACAGAGGCGGGAGCGGAGTGGTGTGTGTGTGATGAGTCACAGATCAGTTGAGTGGGATGTTTACAAACCCCCAGGCGCTCTCTCTTTCTGTTGACACATAATGCAGCCTCTGACATATGCACGCTGTGATTCCAGCGCGTGTGTGCGTGTTTGCATACGAGTGTGTTAAAGCATTGACAGCGTTTGACAGTAATCTATGAAATGAGGCTGCAGCTGCATCTCAAGTACTCGCAGTCTTCTTCCGAAATCTCTCAGGAAATAATGATGATGCACTTTTTTTATTTCTTTAACTCGACGGAGAAGCAATGAAGAGGATCATTAATCCATTCACGCTTTCAGACTCATCAGCTTATCATCAGCCTTGGCTTGATGAAGATGAAAAATCCACGGAGGCTCACCTGAGTTCATCACTGTGTTCATGTCCTGCATGTTAATGAAGCTCCCAAGCTCAGGGTCCGACAGATGAAGCTCAGGCTGAAGCACCAAGAGCTGCAGTTTTGGTTTTGGTTTCGCCATAAACTGTAAATAAAAGATGACATCTGCCCCATGGACTCCACACACTAATTAACTTGTCAATTACTAAATGATACTAAATGAAGCCCCTCAGTCTATCCTCTCCTGTGTCTTTAAGAGCCTCCCTCCCTAAAAGTCCACTTTAGTCTGATTGATGAACTTCTGGAAGCTACTAGAAGAGCCACACCAAGGCCTTGAGACTGTATATAAAAGATGGGGATTTGGTGCCAGTTTAGTGATGGTTTGATTTAAACCCCCCACTTCCTGTCACCTGTGGTTGATCCACCCATAGTCTGAGTGTCGTTCACCTCCTCTGATAGCTGTGAGACTTCGAGTTTGGACGCAAAATTATACTAAAAGAGTTCACTGATGTTTGCCTGTTTTATTACTGTTTGTCCTCCTGGATACAAACCAAACCGCAGCAGCTCTGGGTTTAGTGGAATTTCTTTTGGGATATGTTCCTCTTATCGCTCAAACTTCATCCATATAAGTCTGCAATATTTAACTTTCCTAAGTTCCACATGTCCGAAGCACCTGGTTAGTCTGAAAAACAGCTCCAGCCAATCCTCTACCTAGACTCAGTTTTCAAATAATCATTATATACATTTAAATTACTATATAAACTCTCTGATGAAAAGGAGATGATGTTTTTTGTCTTTAAAAAAAAGAAGTTATCAAGATTCATTATTCACCTTTGATCCAAGACAATCTTGGCATCAAAGCTGGATTTGTGGTTCCACTGGGGATTGAACTCAGGACCGTCTGCGTGTAAAGCAGATGTGATGACCGCTACACCACAGAACCACACAGCCAGAGAAGGCTTAGCTCACATGGACTGCTCCGAATCAATAACGGCGACTAATTCAAATCTAAACCCCCTTTAAGTTGACGCGGTAACTCATGAATTACTTCATTAGCAAACAATACAAAACATCCAAACTCCATCAACTGCCTGAAAAGAAAATTTAAAGATGGAAATCTCCAAAACTGCAAGCAAGCCCCTGCTGAATCAAAACCCACACTGTCCCACCATGTACCCTGCTTTAATGTGTGCTTGACTCTAAGTCAGACCACAGTTTACTAAATGAAACTCATGCTGCACTGACTAAGACTTAAAACTGGCGACTGAGACTAAAAGCTCATCATAGAAGTCTCCATTTCAAACAAAGTCTGAGGTTCTTATATAGCCCGTTTCCATTAGTACCTACTCAGATAAGCTTGATGTGACTCGCCAGGTTTCAGCATCGGCAGTTTTGATTTTCAAGGAGTCGCTCTCATGACTCATTGAGTGAGCCCACTTATTAGCCAATCGGTGGCATTCACTCTGTTGATGTCACATTTTCAGATCACCTCAGATCACTTGGAACCCCGGGCGAGCAGGTACTTAAAAAGGTACCTGTTACCAGGTACTACCACCTAATGAAAAACCTTTAAACCGTATTGAGCTGTCACAAGACGATCCAAGTAGACGCTAATGAAAAAGGGCTAATAAATGTCTTCTTTGCAGCCAGAGAAGTCACCCCCTGTTGGTCATTAGAAACAATGCAGGTATGTTCTGAGAGCCAGTGAGTTGCAAAAATTTAGAACCTTTTGGCTCTTGAGGTTTTTTAAAACCCACCATAGGTCTGTTTGTGGGTTAAGGTTCAGGTTAACGCATTTATCTGTGATGGTTCAACCTTCGAATACAAAGCAATGAATTTCCCAGGCAGCTGTCCCTTTAATGGAGAGCAACATTTAGCCAAAACATGAAAACCGCTCAACCAGATGACCTCAAATTTGGCACAGAGCTCCCCGAAGCCCCTGGCAACACATGAGCTGAGTCTGAAGAATGAGCACGCACTGATTTCAGTAATTATGAATTACATGTTTATTCTGGGAGATCATCAAACTCATATATGAACTAAGTGTGAAGGACAAGGCCAGGCTCCATCTGCTGCTGTTGAAGATCATGTGAGATGGTCCAAAGCTACGGGGCATAGACTTAAATGGACCTGGTGGTGAGATCGGCTGTTTTTGAGGTCAGGAGTTCACTGGATCTATTTTATGATGTCCTGGGAGTCCTTACAGGCTGAAAAAGGAGAGTATGAACATGTTTGAAGACACACTGACTGAGTGCAGATGACTCTGTAAACAATGTTCACCATAAATACTGCTGATAGTTTGTGAGTGCAGGTTTGGTGTGAGGGCTGTAAAGCTGCAGGATTCTCTCTGATGGGATCACACGAGTCCCCCCTGCTCTCTTCATATCGAGGTCAGTCTCTGCTTTTTGTCTTGTAGCCTGCAGAGACTCATTCTTCCGCTTCACTGCTCCTTTTCCTCCTCTTCCGCCTCCTCCTCCCTCTCTGCGCCGATCCACGGGGATGAAAGATGGTCGCTCGTCACATTGAAGGCTGTCAGTTAATCGCCGCCCTTGTCAGACAGGCTGGCGTTGTTTTGACATACAGGGGATTTTCTTTTTTTTACTCCTTCCTGTCAGAGTCCACTGCAGATGTAGTCCCACCTGTCTCTGTGTTTAAACTGTTATTTCTGACATGAGGAGAAAAAGTACTCTCAGCTTTAACCACAGCTTTAACCACAGCTGCATATATTGTTCCACTGACCTGCTTGTTGAACATAAAAAATTCACATAGCAACATGTTAATGACTGAATGCTTAAAAACATTAAAAAAAACCAAAAACAATGAAAAAACTCAGAAAAGAGTGTCTTTCGTCCTGTCTCTCTCCCCTCACCCTGAACTGGTCACAGCAGATGGCCGCACCTCCCTGAGCCTCGTTCTGCTGAAGGCTTCGTCCTGCTTAAAGGGAGTTCTTCTTTCTCACTGTCGCCAAGTGCTTGGTCATTGGGAGTTGACTCATTGATGGGTGTTTTCTGTATTATTGTAGGGTCTTTATCATACAATATAAAGCACCTTGAAGTCAACGTTCTTGTGATTAGGTACTTCTTCCTACTTCTTTTTTACACGTGTGAGGTTATTTATTGTGATTATGAATATGTTTTGTTTTGTTTGTGGTTTTGTCTTTTTTGATGTTTTATTTTAAAAAAATATTCAAAATAAAGACATAATAATAATAATAATAATTCACATATTCTAACTTGTGGTATCAACAGCACCTCTTACCAGTCATGTTAATGCAGTTATAGCTTTAACAGTGTGGGAGAAAGGAGGTGTTGTTGATTTCTGTCCAGTGAGTCAGAAGCAGATCAAACATCCAGAACATCAGTGCTCGTTTCTGTTAATCTGATGTTAAACTCCTGTAGTTCATCCAAACTATGATGTCCGGTGACGCTCAGAGTTGGTTACTGACAAAGAAACAAGATGTTGGCTTCAGATCGTGACACTTGGAGTTGGTGTGACGTGGATAAAGTTGCAGTTTCTAACAGAGCTTACATGTTGTTTTTAATGTAGATCACCTTCATGTTGATGTCTCGGTACTCATAAAGCTATGAGGGATCAAACACCAAATTTCAATGCACTCTTCTGCCTTCTGAGGGTCTGTAACTCAGAAGATGTTCATAGTGTGAAGGTAAAGTTTGTCAAACCGTTTCAGGGAGGAGATAAGTTGACCCACAGAAACACCAGAGATCATGTCATAACCTGTTCAGGCAGGATAAAGATGGGTTCATGGGTCCTACAAAGATTCTTCTTTAAATCCAGACATTTTAAAAAGTGGAACTGTGTACATGTATAATTTTGATCTGGACTTTAAGAGCTACACATTTTTCAAAAATGAGATCTTCCATGTAGTGTTTATGTAGTCATTTTGTTCCTCTTCAGTGGGACAGGGCAATCGCACCCCTCAGTTACTCACTGTAGTCTCTGTTTATGAAATGATCATGGCCTGTAATGTTCTGATTGGTGTTTGTGGACTCATATTTATTTCCTCCAAGTTTTTCTTCTGTTCAGTCTCATATGTAGTCATTTGTGTATATGCACACAAAAATATTATTCTCTGTGTTTAGAGGGTGTAAACCTCCACATTTGGAGAGTGGAGGCGTTGGTGGCAGAACAAATATTCAGTCAGACAGATAATTACATGCAATTTATATTAATTTTAAAAGCTTTGAGTGTAAATGAATTATCAATTATAATTAAAAAAAACCATTAGGTTTTTAGAAACGTTACAGTTTGGATTAAAACACCTCCTTTTTCTTTAAATGCTCGCATTTCTCAGTCGCCACGGTGACATGACTCTGCCTCTCTCGCTTCATTAACATGACGTCACCTGCACCATGTTCTCCTTTCCTTTAAACTTTTAGTGGAATAGCCCTTTAATCCTCAGCTGGGAGGAGATGGGGTGAATTCCTCAGAGGCGAGTTGGGACAGGAACCAGATTTCAAATATCTGCGAGCAGCTATTATCTTTGTGTGGCTTCCTGTTAATACATCTGCAGGTTCACTGCTGCCCACATCTGTGGGCTTTATCACTTCATATTAAAGCTGAAGCTGGAAATCAAACACAGGGGTCATATTTATTTTATACCCTATGTAATAAAATTACTGCAGGAGGTTGGAAATGCTTTAAAAAGATCCCGCTGCTAGGACTGAGGCAGAAACCATCCCAAACATGTCCTGATATCAGGAGGCGTCTCTCCCAGCAGTGCTCAGTGTACATTTATTTTAAGATGTTTGGGAGTCAAAGGTCAGAAATCTACACAAATCCAGAGAGGCAAATGCAAAAAACCAGCTGGCCATTTCATTTCAAGTGTGCTTTTTCAGTAAGTTGATAACAAGAAGCTTTTCCCGGATAATCATTCCAAATGTTTTAGTAAAAGTATAATAATATATTTTTTATATGAAGTTTAAAAAATTCATTCTTCATTCATTGATTTTTATTTTATTTTATTTTATTTTATTTTTTGATTTTGTGCTGTTCTGCATTTTGGTCTGTTGTTTGCAGATGTGCTATAAACTTAAAAATACAACTAGATCAGTCCGTTTTTTCACACTTGGCTGTCAGCCCTTGTGTTTATTTTTGATCATGGCCCACAAAACACCAGAACTGTATGTTAATACATCAGTTTGACATTTCTGTAGTGAGAATTAGTTTCTCACTATTCTCAGATCTCTGTAATACCGCCCTGTTAACATCTCCTGGTTAATGGCAACAAGAGGTTGAGACAGAAGTGGATAAATATCAACAGCTTATTTTAAAAATCACATATCGATTTATGTTTATGGACACCATGAAATTCAGACTAAACCATTATTTTCATAGTCATATTAAAACACACAGACTTTACTAAACAACCTCCATTTAAATTATGAGAAATAAATATTCTTTTAAAAAATAGATAAAAAATAAAAAATAGATAACTGAAAACACTGAATAAATAAATCAGGTTTAACTGGAGACATGTTCTGATTTGAACAACTTAGCTTCAAAAAAGAATGCTCTGCACTGTTTCTTGGTCAAACAGGGAAGACCTTACCCGAGAAAGACGCAGGGTAAAGAATGCAAAGTCAAATTTTATTTCTAAAGCATTTTTTGAGATATATACGTATTACAGAGTGCTTCACAACAAAGAAGCAAAACATTAATTAAAGCATTAGTTACCCAAAAGCAATGGCAAATGTGTATTAATTGTTCAGCATTATTGGGGCCCTCACAGACATACGATAACATGTGCACTAATGATCCTCCATACCATCAAAGATGCTGGCTTTGAACTTTGGGCTTCAATTGCATTGCTTAAATAAACAAAACCCTTTCTGGAAAAACTGTGGTCTGGAAGGACGTAGTGTTCATGATCTAAAAGAAGAAGCCCAGATTCAGTCTTCGGAATATTTTCACTCTTCGAGCCCAGAGGAGCATTTCTGGGTCCTCTTTACAGAAAAAAACTCAACAGTTCCTCCATGGATTCAAAAGTCTTATCTGTTCTTGCCAAATTATTTGTTATTATATGTGTATGTATAAATAACTACTGCAGTGTTCTGTGTATCAAACTAAAAAAAATCTCTTTGTCATTCTTTTGTTTCTCGTTGTTGCTGTTTTGCATGATTTTATGCTTTTTTAAATTTCCAGTAGAGGTATTTTTTTTCAATATTTTTGTGTCCCTTTGGAGCCACTGTGTGCGTTTCAGTGGTCATATTGTATATTTCAGTGTTCTTGTTATTATTTGTTGTCGGTTTGTTTCTCTCTGTGCTTGTTTTTTTCCTTCCCTCTGTAATAGTTGTCATTTTTTCACTTTAACTTACATTTTTGCCTCTTTGTTCTAATTCTGCATCAGCATTGGTGTTATGGACAGCCCGGGGGTCCAGGCCCATTCACAAAGGTCACTGTGCCCCCTCAGCTGAATTCTGCTGACATACTTTTACAACTATAAGTAAAAGTAAGCCACACGACTTGGCAATGAAAATATTAAATACCAAGATCACCATCAAATTATTATTAGAATATATATAGAATATATATTTTTGTGATGATTTTTCACTACTTGTGGCTTTTGTTGCTGTTGTATCGACTCGTAGCTCTTTTGCCTGTTTTTCTTTTGTTTACTTGTTTTTTCATCTTGTCATCATTTTGTCCATTGTTGCTGTTTTTCACCTCTTTGTGTACAGAATATGGACTCTGGACCATGTCCTGCTGGTTCTGGTTCAGTAGTCTCTCCACGCCTCTGCCTCTATGGATCTTCATCACTGTACAGGCTGACTGGCTGCTGGAGGAGGATGTCTGGCTGACAGTCTTATTGATTTCTTTCTGTCTCTTTACAGATTCTCTCTCTATCTCTGCTCTGAATGAATGAAGACAGAAGAACGGTGCGCCACTAGCAACGTGTCTGTAGGAACTAAACTATGAACCAGATACATTTGTCTTTAGAACCTTCAGTGGAACCTGGATACATTTCTAACAGTCTTTAGAACTCTCAGTGGAACCTGGATACATTTCTAACAGTCTTTAGAACTCTCAGTGGAACCTGGATACATTTGTAACAGTCTTTAGAACCTTCAGTGGAGCCTGGATACATTTGTAACAGTCTTTAGAACTCTCAGTGGAACCTGGATACATTTGTAATAGTCTTTAGAGCCTTCAGTGGAACCTGGATACATTTGTAACAGTCTTTAGAACTCTCAGTGGAACTTGGATACATTTGTAACAGTCTTTAGAACTCTCAGTGGAACCTGGATACATTTGTAACAGTCTTTAGAACCTTCAGTGGAGCCTGGATACATTTGTAACAGTCTTTAGAACTCTCAGTGGAACCTGGATACATTTGTAACAGTCTTTAGAACTCTCAGTGGAACTTGGATACATTTGTAACAGTCTTCAGAACCCTCTGTAACATCAAAGCGTCAGTGCCTCGCGGGCTCCTTCACGGTCATCACGTCACCCACTCTCTTTCTTTTGACCATCTCTGTAAACGTCGCTCTCCCGCTCCCGTGAGACCACAGCGAGGCTCGCGGGGTAGAGTTACATATGGGGGGAGGGGGTAGAGAGACATAGACAAAGAGGAGGAGTGGGGAGAGAGAGAGAGGGAGGCTCGCGTGCCTGTGTGAGGTTGAAAAAGAGGGAGAGGTAGAGAGAGGTAGGCTCGTGCAGGGGGAGGTGGATCCCTGTGTAGTGGAGCAGCTTAAGCTAAAGCTAACTAGCCATGTTGCTGTCGCCGCTGCCGTTGCTGTTGCTCCTTCCGTTGCTGGTGGTGTGTGTCTGCTAGCGGCCGCCCTGGACTCCCTATCCGCCCTGAGGTGCATCATGCCCGGCTGGAAGAAAAACATCCCGGCCTGTCTCCAACCGGACCAGGAGGGAGGTACGACCAAACCGGCGACTATGTGTGTCTGTCTGTGTGTTTATGTGTGTGTGTATGTGTACACTAATTATCGCTCGTGCAATCTCTCGTGCAGCGTGGTTTGGCGCCGCTGGTGGAGCTCGCGCAGACGGTTGGTGTCTTTAAATTAGTGAAACTTGGTAACTGATACCCAGCGAGTGAGTGAGAGCGGCGCACGCGCGTGTACACATGCATGCGCGCGCGCGCGAGTGTGTGTGTTGTCTCGTGTTAATCTGACGCAAAGGCTGAGGTTACAGTGACGTTACGGTGATTTTTACGTTGATCAGCCGGTGACCGGTTACTAGCAGTGGGGCTGCTAACGGGCTAACCGCCGGATAAACCGAGCGGGATAAACGGCTGGTCAAGCGAGGGTCTGCCCTTGTATGAGTGTGCGCGCGGGCGGTGTTACTGTGAAATGTGTGACCTCAGTTTAGTTGGATGAATGTGGAAATGGAGGGCTTGACTACATGATGACAGGTGAGCCGTTTAAATGCCTGGCACACAGATCGGTGCTCGGTAAAATCGGTGACTAAGGCTTTCTGACAGCAGCCTGTAATGTCTCCATAACACCCCCCTCCATAACGCCACACATGGCTGAATGCTGTAGGGTGTTAAACCCACAGTGAGTGTGTATTTGGATGTTTTGTGGTGTTTGTTAAAGGGAGCCATTTATGCCTTTTGCATCATTCACGTTCAAAGTAAGCTTTAATAATCTAATTCTGTGCCTCTGTGTCCAAAATAAGCTGTTTTATTGCCACTCTGCTCTCTCTATAAGACCCTCCTCCCTTTCATCCAGTTGGCCAGCTTCTGGAAGCTTGGTGATGGGCAGCTCTGAGTTGTTGTGAGCTGCACTGACAGCTTGAAAAAGCAATTTATTAGTCAGTTATCGCTTTGGTAGGCGTGTAGGAAGTGTGTTCTTTAGGAGATGTGTTTCGTGCATGCTGGTCAAGACTCTTCTGAACCAAAATGACCAAGCTTTGTTTTGTCTTCGTACCCAAACCCCAATAAATAGCAAGACTGGGCCATCTTCACTATCCAACACAGGTCCTCCTAAATATAGTATAAACATGGATGCAACTTTCTTTTCAGACCCCACCAGGGGGCGACACCCTGGTTGCAAAAAGTCTGATATTTGAATAGAAGTCTATGGGAAAATTACCCTACTACTAACTGAATCCATGACTCCAGTTTTACTTAAAACATGAAGGTCATTTTGCGGGATGAGTTGCTGCCCAAAGTGGAGGACTTTAAGTACCTCAGGTGGTGTCTGTTGTGATGTGGATGCTGTACCTGTCTGTTGTGGTTAGTCTGATTGTAAAAGCAAAGTTCAGTCTACGTTCCTACCCTCACCTCTGGTCATTGAGGTCTGAGTAGTAACTGAACGATTGAGATCTAAGATACAAGGGGTAAAAATGAGCTTTCTACAAAGGGTGGCTGGGATCTCCATTCGAGGTAAGGGCGAGAAGTCATTTGGGAGGAGCATAGAGTTAATCTGCTACTCCTCCACAGGTGAGGTGGTTCAGGCATGTCCTCCTGGGACGACACCACAGAGGTAGATCCAGGACACGTTAGAAAGACTCATCTCTCAGCTGGTGTGGAAATGCTTTGGTGTTCTCTGGATGACCTGGAGGAGGTGGAGGAGTAGAATGCTGCGCCGTGACCCAGCCTTGAATAAGCAGTAGAAAATAGATGAAGTTAGTTTTGTAAATTCTGGTCATTCTAAGTGTTAGAAAGCAGGATAATTTGTGGTATGTTCACTGGACTTGTGATTGATTTCACGGTGTCTAGAATTTGCACACGTTCATTTTCATTTCCATTTCAAAAAGCAAGGTACAATACTATGAACAGACAACTACTCATTCTTATAACATCTCTGATGGACAGAGTCTCCCACCCCATGCATGTAAATGTTGCTGAACTGCAGAGCTCCTTCAGTGAGAGATTGCTGCATCCTAGATGCATGAAGGAGCGTTTCCGCAGGTCCTTCCTCCCTGCAGCTGTCAGACTGTACAATCAGAACTGCTCCCAACAATCATAGATGTTTACATCAGCACTGTAACTGCAATAAGTTAATCAACCGATTCGCACTACAACCTGGTTTGCCTCTTATCTGTAGTTATTTATATTTAATTTAATAGTTATTTATATTTAATTTAATAACTGTACAGTACTCTGTTTATAGTAACCATTGTCCATTGTAAATATGTAAGAAAAAATTGTGTATGTTTCTGTTCTGTGTCCTGTGTACTGTTTGTTTGTATATGTGTCTTTCTGGCTGCTGTTACAACCAAATTTCCCCTTGTGGGACAATTAAAGGATTATTCTATTCTATTCTTCTTTACTGTGAGAAGAGGCCAACTGGCTCAAGAAAAGATCTCTTTCTTCAACCTCAGTGGATAGTTTGACCTTCTTGGTAGAGTTAATAAGGGGAATTAAAAAAAAAAAAAAGTCAGATTATTTGGCAAAACCTACCACCTATTATTCTATTTTTCAGTGAGCGATCAACAAAGAATCTATAAGCAGCACTTTAAATGAACTGTTTGGGTAAAAAGATCAAAAAATCTTGTTCCAGTATCATGAATGTGGAGACATTGCTTGTTATCGTAGTCTTTGGTAAGATAAATTCAAATATCTTTGGGGTTTCATTTACTAAACAATCATTTGTAAATGAAAGTTAGTGTCAAAGGTTTTGTTTTTGTTTTTTTTAAACTATACTGTGCTCTTCTGTGGTCTTGAAATCCACAAACCAAAGCAGCATGTAGAATGTATGTGGATATTTTCCACTCTTCAGTAAGTAGGTTGAACTCATGTTTATTTGGGCTTTTGTAAATTGGATTGAACATTTCACATGTCATATTGATTATAACGCAATTGGTTTTAAATATAATCCAGTATTTATTAGAAATGATCATTAGCTCTCTTTTGTTGTACATAAAACTTGAGTCAGAGGCATCCTATCATGACGATAAGCTGCAGTTTAATGAACCTGATTTTAAGAAGGTTTTGATTGACCACATGGCTGAGTTAGAATAGAAACAAACATGTCAACACTCACCTAAGGTGTACTCGCAGTAGTTTTTCTCCTTTTACACTTGGTGTCAGATTCAGTAAACCATTTTTAGCTCACTTTAAAAAAAACTATTCATGACCACTGCCACACATTCTCCACTCTACTTAAGAGGTGTGTTTTTATTCAGTCTCACTCACATTATTCCTGAAGAGACCTGAACAGACAGCTAAGTGTTTAACATTATCCAGATTTGTGGGTCATGAATGTAAGAGTTAACCTTTAACTGCTCCCAATAGGATCTCAGCTCTGTAGTGAACCTTTATGGGCTTTTAGCACTAAGAAGACCTACATGAATACCAATGGGTTATTTTAAAATCATACTTTAGAAATGGTGCAACAAACTGAAGATGCAATAATTCCTCTGTTGCCAACAATTTTGTCTCTTCATTCTAAATTTAGTAGATGAGCACCCAAATTCTAGGCAGCTGTTTAAGGTCTAACTTCCCCACAAAGGATGAATAAAGTTTATTGAACTATTGAATTCTGAAAATAGTGAAACCTGCGATTTGAGTGGGTGCCAATTAATCTCTTTCATAAATGAAACTATGAAATGTAAAAATATCCTATTTGGAAGGGGTCATGTCTTCACATGTCTTACTGATCCACCCACAGCGTACTAATTGACCTCTTATAAAATCTTTTCCTTTTTATTATTAATTACTTGGTTATAACAATGAATGATAATCCCAGGAACATCTTTTCTTTTAGTTTTCTGTCAAAATCCAATTTTGCATTCTGAAGCAGTTCACATTTATGTATTTAATTCAGTTAAACCAGGTTCTGCTTTTAAATGTATTTTAATAATAAAACCCTTTTCTCGCATTGTAAAAACTTCTTTTCTCTCATGTTCTTGTTTTTCTGTCTGCAAAAAGTACTATATTAATATCGCTTGCTTATTGACTCATATTTGAGGCTTATTTATGATCATCCTTCAATTTCTTTCCAGATGGCCTAGATCAAAATAAAAGTTTAATTTATTAAAAAAAAATCCCAAACATTTGCTGATTTCAGCAAGAGAAATGTGAAACTATAACACTTTCTCTTTTTTATGTAACTGCAAATTAAATATTGTTGAGTGTCGTCAGCATATAAGTGGTATTAATGGAAAACCTCTCAGTAATTTGTCCCGAGTGTATCAGATATAAAATTAATAACGGTAGCCTCAGAATCGTGCCCTGGGGAACACCACGAAGATTTGAACCAGTAAGTGCTTCAAAAAGATGCCTGAAAAGTAAAAGGGCCCTTAAGTTGTCTGGCATGAATTCAGTAGCTATATAAATAAAATGTGATTTATTGATATATTTGAATAATTTCTCATGCACCCCCCCTCCTCCCCAGACAAAACAAAACAAACACTTCTTGTAAAATAAAAAAAAAATAAAAAAATCAAAACCAATGTTTTCACAGTGTTCTTACATTTTACAGACAAAACAATGAACAAAAACATCATTAAACAAACTAACTGATAATGAAACCAATAATTATTCCTAGCTTTGGATGAGTATAAGTGACTGAAAAAGCCTCTACAATCTGAGCAGTTTGAGCCTCAGAGCCATTTTCCAAAGACGTTATGGTGCTGCTTTGGTGTTGTGTTGTAAACCTGTGTGTGGGGCTCCTGGAGAGATAATAATATAATCGTGTGTGTGTGTGTGTGTGTGTGTGTGTGTGTACAGCTTCCAGCTAAACTGGTCATAGTCCTTCACAGCGGGGATGCTGGGAAAAAAGAACAAAACACCAAAATGTTAAACGCTAAGGCCGAAAAACAGCAGGACAAAAAAAATATCTCACAGCTGAAAGCAGCAGAATAAAAATAGACAACAGGTAAATAATACATAGACAGACCATGACAGAAACGCAGTGTACTACTATACTTACATGTTTATCTCTACTGCTTCATGTCACTACTCATCTCAAAGGGATTTGACTTTTAAAGAAAATGAAGAATTAAAGCTAAACACAGGAGTCAGGAGTAAAGCAGGAGCCCCGTGAGATAAAATGATGAAAAACTGAGCAGAAATTTGGGTTAATTAGTTAAATTTTCCCATGAGATTTTCTCTTAACTGAGCAGGGAAACCTAGAGTTAAATAAAAATAAATCTTATTTTCCCATGTTTAGGAAGCTCAGGCAGTGATTAGATGTGACAACAGCTGATTTGTAGGTGGAAAGACAGAAAAGCAAGAATATAAGTGAGCAAATTAACAGCTTAAATCACTGATATTTAATTTAAAATACTCTAAGAAGTCGCCCAAACTCCAAATGTAACCCCTGAAGTAAAATATGTGATCTTACTTGTTCTCATAAGTTTGTGACACACATTAATAGAGGTGAGAATCCTTAGACACCCCACGGTATGGTATTACCACAATATTTCAATTACAGTATCCTCCTGAGAACTGATGAAACGAGTATATTTCAGTTTAACTTTTTTTTGGGATGTCCTGCCTTGTTGGAGTTAAAAGAGGCCACCCAAACACATAAGTTATCATTGGAAAGGCCAATTGGAAAGGATGTTCGCTACTGAGCACAGCGAGACTTGTCAGGGTAGCTCAAATAAGCTAAAAGTTATAGACCAAAAACAAATGTCATAAATGAATACGACATAAATCAATAGGCTGGTTCTGAGGAGGATATGATGTTATGGCATTTTTTTAACTTTTTGCATTATGCTGAGTATTACAATAACATATATTATGATTTGTCAACATTTTTAACTGCAAATTATGTTAAAATATGTAAGTTACATTTTGTCAATAAGATGAAGTTATCTCGCTTTAATTTTTTTTTTCTGAAAAATGAAATTGTCAAGCATGCCAGTCGTCTCCTACCAGTCTGTGATTGAATGGGGTCAAGCTGGCAATTATATTAACCAACGTTAACATTACATCAACCTGTTTCTGTTAATACTGTCATTAACTGTGATAAATCGCGTATCTTTTGGTGTCAACAATGACAGAAATATGTTTGCACTCAGCAACCCTCTCTTAGAGTAATTGTACTCAGAGTCAGACTGCAACTGTTTGCAGAAAGGTTGCCTCCTATTGTGTGACCTGATAGGACCAATGACTTGTGGTTGAGTGGTCGTGAGTGTGCAACACCCTCAAGCTATGAACTGCCATTCAGTCCCCACAATTTGCAGAATAAACACAATACAATCACCAGGCGAGGAGGCTGCTGTCCTATTTTTACTCACATGACTGAGCCATTAGTTTGGTCTGAATTAGGAGGCATCTTTGTGTCCAGTCTGGTGCAAGTTTCCTCGGCTAATGTTAGCTCAAGATGTTGACGAGATCGGTCCTCCCGTTCGCAGTATTCCCAGAGTATTTTAGGCTACGTCCACATGTACATGGGTATTTTTGTGCACAGAGATTTTCTGGTTTCGTTTTAAAAGAAAAAGAAAAAGAAAATCCTGTCCCTGCGTGCAGTTTTGAAAAAATATCTCCGTCCATGTGTGACTGCAAAAAACTAAGTCAAATGCTGTCAAGAACTTGCTAAAGCAACAGGTGTCGATATAATCCTAACCGTGTAGAAATGCTGGCCAATCAGAAGTCTAGAAGCCTAGGCAAGAAAGAGTAAACAAAGATGCCGCATAGAAGCAGTCTTTCTAAATGGAGAGACAGTAACTGCGTGTGTATATGTAAGCATGTAAAACCTGCAGATAGTAAGATTAACAGCAACATTATTTTGTCTATATCCGCCATTGTTGAAATTCATCAATAACGTGGCGCACAGCGTGATGTCATCAAAGGTTCACACCTTTGACGTTGTGGGACTAAATCTCAGTTTTCCTTGTCCACACATAAACGCAAAAACTGAGTTTTTGAAAATCTCCACCCTGGGAGGAGTTTTTAGGAGTTTAGTGATGAAAATGCCATTTAAGTGTGGATGAAAGGCCCAAATGCATAGAAAAAGCTGCGTTTTCAAAAAATACCCATGTACGTGTGGACTTAGCCTTAGTTTATTTAATAAAATATCAGTATTTAGTGTACCTGGTGATGGGCTCCAGCTCGCCTTGGAACAGTTCGCAGCCGAGTGTGAAGCGTTGGGAATGAGAATCAGCACTCCAAATCTGAGGCCATGGTCCTCAGCCGGAAAAGGGTGAAGTGCCCACTCTGGGTCAGGGACGAGACCCTGCCCCAAGTGGAGGAGTTTAAGTATCTCGGTCTTGTTCACGAGTGATGGGAGAAGGGAGCGGGAGATCGTAAGATGGATTGGTGCAGCGGCTGCAGTGGCGGAAATGGGTTTCCTCCGAAGGGTGGCTGGCCTCTCCCTTAGAGATGGGGTGAGATGTTCGGCCATTCGGAAGGGGCTCGGAGTAGAGCCGCTGCTCCTCCACATCGAAAGGAGCCAGTTGAGGTGGTTCGGGCATCTGACAAGGATGCCCCCTGGGTGCCTCCTGGGCGAGGTTTTCTGGGCATGTCCCACCGGGAGGAGGCCACCCGGCAGACCCAGGACACGCTGGAGAGATTATATCTCTTGGCTGGCCTGGGAACGCCTTGGTGTTCCCCCGGATAAGCTGAAGGAGGTGGCTGGGGAGAGGGAGGTCTGGGCTTCTCTGCTTGGGGTGCTGCCCCCGCGACCCGGCCCCGGATAAGCGGAAGAAAATGGATGGATGGATGGATGGATATTTAGTGTACCTGTATTGATACAATATCACTACAGAAAATATTGTGATACTCTGCTGTATTGATTTTTGCTTCCCACCCCTACACGGGCTCATAAGATTTGGGACAGTAACGTATTTTGTGCAGTTTTGACTCTGTACAGCAGCACAGTGGATTTTAAAGCAAACAACAAAAGTGTTGCATCAGGTCTTCAGAATTTAGACATTTTCATACACTACCCCATTTTCAGAGGTCCAGAGGTAATTGTAAAACCAAATATAATTTTCATTTTAATAATTGTTTTTGATACTTGGATAATAATCATTTGCAGTGAATGACTGTCTGAAGCCGAGTATCCATGGACGTCGTCAAATGAAAAACCTCCTCCCTCGAGATTCTCAGCAACCGTCAGTCCAGTTTGATTGAAATTATTTTTTCATTTTCTTCCAATTTTTTTTTTCTCAAATACTGCAGTTTGATCTGCTACCATTAGACCTGTCTGTGTTTCTGATTGGTCAACTTCTGGCAGCATTGTCTCTTTCAAGCTGGATTGGGAAACCTTAGGCATTAAGCCAGAGAGGGAAATCATATCCTGGGTATGTTGAACTTGCATCTCGGGACAGAGCCCTGGAGAAGAGGTGGAAAATCGATACATGGATGGTTATGTCAACATCTCTTAGACCTCTAATTGATGTCACAAATCCATTTATATCACATTCTTTCAGTGTCTCTTACAGATTTGTAGTTTCATTTATATCAAGGTGTAATTTTCTTTAACCTCTACTCATGTTTTGTTAGTATTTAACATGTGAGGGATCAGATATGTTTAAAGTTCAGTGTTTTACTCCAGAATTTGGTGCAAAGTGACGTCCGAAGTACTGGAAATTAATGATGAGACGATTACAGTCGCTGCCTTGTACGAGTTTGACATGATTATGATTACGCCTTTTCTTTTTTTTTTCTTTTTTTAAGCGCACCTGGTGCCATTAAAAGCAGCTGTATTAACTGTTAGACCTTCCTGATTAAATGTGGTGGATCTAAAGGAAGCTATCCCAGGATTATATTATGAAAATGTGGCGATTTTCAGGGAAGTTCTGCAGAATCTTTCTCTGTGATTTCTAAGCAGCTTTCTGCTCGTCTGTTCCTGTAATCTTGCAAAGTTTCAAATCCCTGCTAGAGACCTCAGGGGAATATTTAACCCCAGCTTCCCTCTGTAAGGTTAATCCCATCCAAATGGGGCTTTAGCTCGTGTGTGCGTGCACTCTGTTAACTTTTATGAGGTGAAAAGGCTCTTCAGACTGTTTTTATGTCTCCTCTTTCACGTTTAACTGTGGTGGATTTAGTAAATGATTATTTCCTGGCTTCACTGACTAAGCTGATGCCGACCTGTGGAGGAGAACACGGATGCTGCAGGCAGCTTTTTGCAGCACGCAGGCGGTGACGGCGTCAGGTGCGTGACCCCGATTTCTTACCTGGCAGGTCCAGAAGGGTCCAGCACCTGTGTGCCTGCAGGCCCCTCTGAAAGTCTGATCCTTGGCCAGATTTGATGTGCTGCTCAACAGGAGCATCTAGCTCACAGATGTCCTCATAAACACCGAGTCCAGACTACAGCCGCCGGCATACAGACAGTGATTTATGGAGGACAGATGCTGCCAAAATATAAATAAATAAATAAATAAATGAATGTCTCAGATGATTCATGTGTTATGAAATATTTTTTTTCCTAAATAGTTTTCCAATTATATCAGAATCAGAATCAGAATACTTTATTGATCCCTAGGGAAAATTATTTTTCGTTACAGTGCTCGATTATAAAGACATATTTATTTGACATTCTTTTTTTCTATTTTATTTCTTTGGTTTCCCTTTTTATTGCTTTCTTTAATATATTCATTAGTTAATTTGTTTTAATAAAGGTTTAGATTTTATTTATTTACTCTTATTAAGTTTTATATTATAGATTTTCCTAAAATATCTTTTATTTAATTTTTATGTTTTTTTTTTGTTTTGTTTTTTTAACATTTAATTTTATTCATTTGTTTTGGCATTTACAGCCCTCCATAGATTTAACCTTACAGCTGCAGTTGTTAAACCAGTCTTAAGTAAATGAGATAATTAATGCGGTTATTCCAAATACAGGCTGGAAAATGCAGTTTGTGTAGTTGTTTATTTACTTATTGAGATCTTTTGGTGAAAAATGACCCAAACAGTCAACTGTCTTCTCAGTTTGGATCACAGATGAGTCATCGAAGATTACATTTTATTTTTGTTTGAAAAGATCCTCGGTGACTATGATAAGGTGATTGTAAAGTTGGAGATGTGTCACAACATGGAAACATTAAATACATTTTGTGGCAGTCAGGCTGTGTTGTCGATTTTTAGCTTCCCTTTTGGCGCTGAAGGTCATGTGACACGACTGGAGCAGCAGCTGAACGACCGTCAGATCGACTTGTTTCTTTAAAAATATTAAACGGGTTTTAAAGTGTCTCTTTCCCTAAAAAGATGAGAAAATCTTTGAGCAGTCACACATAGAAGGGTGTTATGATTAGGCTGTGTCTGTGTGTGTGTGTGTCTGTGCAAGTGCGCGATAATGAGTGTGTGTCACAGCATGACATCATCCCACCGTTTTAAGCTTTTCGGCTAAGAAGCAGAGAAAATGGCTTTAACACAAATACACACACAGTGAAACACACACACACACTGTCGCAAAATCGTTTTCTATACTGCGACAGACACACACACACACACACACACACACACACACACACACACACACACACACACACACACTAAAATACACACTGTGTCCTTTAAGAGGTGCTGATGTCAGAACTCCGCTCATCTTTGTCCTCAGGATTACTGAAGCAGACCTGAATCTGTGTGTGTGTTTGTACTTGACACCAGTATTGTGAGGACATTTGGAGTTATGAGGACATATTGCCTGGCTCCTCAAATAGAAAATTTGCTTGTGTAGCAAACCTGCACGTGTGTGTGTGTGTGTGTGTGTGTGTGTGTGTGTGTGTGTTTACATCCATATTTCTCAGCTTAATGTATTATTCGTATCGTCTCTGACAGATTTTTACCAAGACACACAGACACACCACGACTCTGTTGAACAAACTGCTGACTCTGTGTGTGTGTGTCTGTGTCATCTCCTGACTTTTTCATCCATTTAAATGTGTGTGAGTGTGCATGTTGTTAAGGTGTGTGCAAATATTGTGTAATCGTCTACATGACCAAAAGTAAGTGGACATGTGGTGATTTTAAAGCCAAATGTTGAACCTGGCTGAAGGATTCACTTACAAACGAACACAGAAATGTTGAGGTCACTAAGAGTCTTATATGCTAAATAAAAATGAAAATAAAAGTAGGTGATTTATTTTGTTGTTGCCTGTTTGTGATATACATGAGCAGCCTCTCACCCACCTGGAACGAAAGCTTAGGGTTGACTAAGCCGTGTCTTGTCTGGACCCAGGAAGTTCTGGAGCATATTACAGAGAAGAGAGTTTAGCTTGGGACCTGGATTCAGGCCTCTAATTCACATGATGGATACACGGGATTTATGTTTTTGTGTTCAAGTGCACGTTGGTGCCTCGTTCTTGGGTATTCCTTTAAGTCCTCTTTAATTTGGCCCTTCACCCGGGACCAGTTTAGCTTGGGAAGCCCTACTGGGGTAAGTTGCTTGCTACACCATAGATCGCCCATGATCAACCTCTCCAAGGCAGCAATTTCAGAAGTGACAGTATTCATATTACTGGTCGATATTTGTTCCTACCATCACCTGTGGCCTTGAGCTGTCGGTACTAACTGAATGAAATAAAGCAGGGGTGTCGAACTCCAGGCCTCGAGGGCCGGTGTCCTGCAGGTTTTAGATCTCACCCTGTTTCAACACAGCTGAATCAAAAGATTAGTTCATTACCAGGCCTCTGGAGAACTTCAAGACATGTTGAGGAGGTAATTTAGCCATTTAAATCCGCTGCGTTGGATCAGGGACACATCTAAAACCTGCAGGACACCGGCCCCCGAGGCCTGGAGTTCGACACCTGTGTTTTATAGCAACTTCACTCCCACCAGACCCTTTATTTCATAGGTGTCGAACTCCAGGCCTCGGGGGCCGGTGTCCTGCAGGTTTTAGATGTGTTTTAAATGGCTAAATTACCTCCTCAACATGTTTTGAAGTTCTCCATAGGCCTGGTAATGAACTAATCATTTGATTCAGGTGTGTTGACCCAGGGTGATATCTAAAACCAGCAGGACACCGGCCCTCAAGGCCTGGAGTTCGACACCCCTGCTATAAAGGGTGTCTGGGCTCCACCTCAGAGTAAAGTCTTTGGTCCTCTTGGTCAAAAGGAACCATGATCCAGAGCAGAATAAGCAGTAGATGATTAGCTTTAGATTTAGATCTGTTAGATCTATAGTCAACAGAAAATTGTAATTTAAAAAAAGAAAACTTTTCACTTCAACCAAATTTAGACATGTGGAAGAATTCTTTAAAGGTTAACAACTGGCTGACTCTTTTCTGGCTGGTTGTTCAGAAAAGTTCTGTGTATGCATTAACCCATATTAACACTTGCTGACAGTTCACTTCTGTAATCTCCAGACCTATGTGGCCTATTTCTTTGATATTTCATCATAAATGAAGTAGGTCAAAGCTCCAGAGTTGCATTTGAAAGTTGAGGCTGTGGAGCCAAAACACATTCAAAGAGTCTCTCAGTGCAAGTCAGAAATACCCTCATTAAGGTCATTGGAGACGTACCAGGAAAGCAAACCCAAATCAAGGGTTTGGTATATTTTTGGTAAAAGGATGAACTGTTGCCATCAACAAAACAAAAAGCTGCAGGGGATGACCACAGAATTATTTCCATGATTAACAAAACCTTCAGAACACCAAGCCAAATGTAGAGCATTGACCAGGAGGTAGACAGTTTATTATTGAGACTTTACAGCAGACGGTAGGGTTTGGCACAAGGTGATTGGAGGTCCACAGAAAGCAGCCATTAGGTATGATCTGTGGATCCTTTAAATGGTAAAAAAGGATCCCCTTCAGAACATCCAGCAAAGAGCAGAACACAATACCCAAGCCTAAAAGTGATCACAGAAAGCAGCCGTAGGGGATGATCTGTGGATCCTTTCAAGAGTAAAAAGGGTTCCCCTTCAAGGTGCAAACC